>NC_053157.1:94006926-94059426 GCF_016835505.1 Polypterus senegalus
AGACGATGGGTGGTGTCCTGGGGGATCGCCTCCCAGATCTGGACCAGGGCATCACTGGGCTCCTGGACAGTCTGATGTGCAACCTGGCAGCATCGGATGGACCGAAACATTATGTCCCAGAGGCGTTCTATTGGATTTATGTCAGGCGAACATGGGGGCCAATCAATGGTATCAGTTCCTTCATCCTCCAGGAACTGCCTGCATACTCTCACCACATGAGTTCAGGCATTGTTGTGCAGTAGGAGGAACCCAGGACCCACTGCCCCAGCATAGAGTCTGAAAGTGGGTCCAAGGATTTAATCCCGATACCCAATGACAGTCAAGGTGCCGTTGTCTAGCCTGTAGAGGTCTGTGTGTCCCTCCATGGATATGCCTCCCCAGACCATCACTGATCCACCACCAAACTGGTCATGCTGAATGATGTTACAGGCAGCATAATGTTCTCCATGGCTTCTCCAGAACCTTTCATTTCTGTCACATGTGCTCAGGGTGAACCTGCTCTCATCTGTGAAAAGCATCAGTGGTGGACCTGCCAATTCTGGTATTTTATGGCAAATGCCAATCGAGCTCCACGGTGCCGGGCAGTGATCACAGGGCCCACTAGAGGACGTCGGGCCCTCAGGCCACCCTCATTAAGTCTGTTTCTGATTGTTTGGTCAGAGACATTCACAACAGTGGCTAGCTGGAGGTCATTTTGTAGGGCTCTGACAGTGGTCAACCTGTTCTTCCTTGCCCAAAGGTGCAGATACCGGTCCCTGCTGATGGGTTAAGGACCTTCTACGGCCCTGTCCAGCTCTCCTAGAGTAAATGTCTGTCTCCTCGAATCTCCTCCATGCCCTTGAGACTGTGTTGGGAGACGCAGCAAACCTTCTGCCAATGGAACGTATTGATGTGCCATCCTGGAGAGGGTGGACTACCTGTGCAACCGCTGTAGGGTCCAGGTATTGCCTCATGCTACTAGTAGTGACACTGACTGTAACCAAATGCAAAACTAGTAAAAAAAAAAAAAAAACAGTCAGAAAAGATTAGGAGGGAAAAATGTCAGGGGCCTCAACCTGTTAAAACCATTCCTGCTTTGGTGGTCGTCTCATTGTTACCCCTCTAGTGCAGCTGTTGTTAATTTCATTAACACCAAAGCAGCTGAAACTGATTAACAACCCCCTCTGCTCCTTAACTGACCAGATCAAAATCCCAGAAGTTTCACTGACTCGATGCTATACTCTGATTAAAAAGTGTTCCTTTAATTTTTTTGAGCAGTATATATATATAATGTGTGTATGTTAAGGGCAATGTGAACAGCAGGTATTGTATAAAATGTCTAGGAAATCTATAGAATGTGTGATGTTTTTAGGCAAAGCATGAAATTTCTGTGTTACTTTAATATGCTATATATGTTCCCAAGGCATTGTATATAATACCTAGGCATTATACAGAAAAACATATACTATTTGCTTTTTGTCACTGCATTGAAGGCCTATGAAATATTTGAAATTAGAATCGCTTCATACATTTTGACGTCCCATTTTCGGCATTCCATAGATTTCCTAGGTATTCTACATGATGCCTAATTTCACATATTGATGGTAACATATACATATACACACACACACACACACACACACACACACACACACACACACACACACACACATACATACACACACAAATCAAATATTTTTGTTAATGGTTGCAGTCTAAGGCTTTATCATATTAATTCTCCGTGGCTGCATCTTAAATGACAAAATATGAATGAACACAGTCCTGCCTGCAGGGCTTTGAAGAAGGAAAAAAATACTAGCATATTTCATTAAATTAAGTCTACAAATAAAATGGAAAATTAATCTGAAAGCGCACGTAGTCTTTTCTGTTTTAATCTTTTAAATATCTGAATTTAACACTTGCAGTAAATATTTAATATAGAGTCAAATGAAGATGAAAAATTTGTAAAAACCAAAATGACAAAACATATCAAGTCAGTAGAGCTTCTGGCTCTCACCCTGTTGTATCTTTAAATCAGAACTTGCTGCCTTGGTTTAAATAAAAGGCACGTCGTCACTACATTATTCAAAAGAGAGCCAATAAGACGTAATGAGGCATTGATTTAACAAGCATGTTGAGAAAACTGTCAAGACAACAGAAAATTAAATTGGGCTTACACATGTAATGTGTGTCTAAATGAAAACTACTGTACAAAGTAAAAGAAAAAAATGTGGCTACTAAAGAATGTGTCTATTTCTAGAAGCAGGGCTATATAAATGAAAAAACAGGATATTCATTTTTGCATGAGTTTCATTAGAGGTTAATTTATAGTGACCTATCAAGGCAAAAGCTATAAATGAAAGAAAACAATCCTTTTCTGTTTTATAATAAATAATGATCAACATTTAGTGTAGGCTTCTTCAAAGAAGAGAGAGAATTCAGATATTTTAAACATTATTTCATTAAACATTTCTATGGGTAAATCAAGAGTTTATAAATGCTATATATGCTGAACCAATAAATGAGCTTGTCTTGGTGGCCTACTCTATCATTCAGTTCTCATATTGTTAAACAGGGACAAATATACTTACTGTATCATTGAAGAATGGGATGTTTGAAAGGCAAAACCATTGACATAATTCAAGGGCAAATGAACTCCTGAATGTCTACAGTCTACATGATATCCCTATATTCCCACAGTGTAATAAATGTTTTGTAATGTGATTATGTTGCGACATGCTTCTGGGATCATGCAATGGGCTGAGGTACCATCTAATATGCCAGCTATTACTTTGTTCGCTTTTTGCATGGGTAACATTTTGTGCCCAATGTGCCTGATCAGAAAAAAACAGAGAAAGCATTTGTTGGATATTGAATTAAGTGAGTTTGAAATGGGTATGAGAATATTATGGATATGAACAGATTAAATACCCCTCCTTGAACCGTCACCTTATCGTGGTAGAGGGGTTTGCATGTCCCAATGATCCTAGGAGCTATGTTGTCCAGGGCTTTATGCCCCTGGTAGGGCCACCCAAGGCAAACTGGTCCTATGTGAGGGATGAGACAAAGAGTGGTTCAACAAACCTCCATTGATGAGCGAAACTTTTGGACGACGTTTTCCCTTGCCCGGACGCAGGTCATCGGGACCCCCTTCTGAAGCCAGGCCGGGAGGTGGGGCTCGATGGCGAGCGCCTGGTGGCCGGCCCTGCACCCATGGGGCTCGGCCGGGCACAGCCGAAGAGGTAGCGTGGGTCCTCCTTCCCATGGGCTCACCACCTATGGGAGGGGCCAAGGAGGTTGGGTGCAGTGTGAGTTGGGTGGTGGCCGGGGACCTTGGCAGTCTGATCCTTGGCTACAGAAACTGGCTCTTGGGACGTGGAATGTCAGCTCTCTGAAGGGAAAGGAGCCTGAGCTAGTGCGCGAGGTCGAGAGGTTCCAGCTAGATATAGCCAGACTCACATTGACGGACAGCTTGGACTCTGGCACCAATCTCCTTGAGAGGGACTGGACTCTCTACCACTCTGAAGTTGCCCCCGGTGAGAGGCACCGAGCAGGTGTGAGCATACTTACTGCTCCACGACTTGGAGCCTGTGCATTGCAGTTTACCCCGGTGGACGAGAGGGTGGCCTCCCTCCATCTTTGGGTGGGGGGAAGGGTCCTGACTGTTGTTTGTGCGTATGCGCCAAACAGCAGTTTGGAGTATCCATCCTTTTTGGAGTCTCTGGAGGGGGTGCTAGAAGACATACCTTCTGAGGACTCTCTCGTTCTGCTGGGAGATTTCAATGCTCACGTAGGCAATGACAGTGAGACCTGGAAGGGCGTGATTGGGAGGAATGCCCCCCCCCGATCTGAACCCAAGCAGTGTTTTGTTATTGGACTTCTGTGCTCGCCATGGATTGTCCATAACGAACACCATATTCAAGCATAGGGGTGTTCATATGTGCACTTGGCACCAGGACACCCTAGGCCTCAGTTCGATGATCGACTTTGTGGTCATGTCATCGGACTTGCGGCCACATGTCTTGGACCCTCAGGTGAAGAGAGGGGCGGAGCTGTCAACTGATCACCACCTGGTGGTGAGTTGGCTTCGATGGTGGGGGAAGATGCCGGTCAGGCCTGGTAGGCCCAAACGTGTTGTGAGGGTCCGCTGGGAATGGCTGGCAGAGTCCCCTGTCAGAAGTATCTTCAACTCCCACCTTCGGCAGAACTTTGACCACATCCCGAGGGAGGTGGGGGACACTGAGTCCGAATGGGCCATGTTCCGTGCCTCTATTGTTGATGCGGCTGTCCGGAGCTGTGGCCATAAGGTGGTCGGTGCCTGTCGAGGCGGAAATCCCCAAACCCGTTGGTGGACACCGGTGGTGAGGGATGCCGTCAAGCTGAAGAAGGAGTCCTATAGGACCTTTTTGTCCTGTGGGTCTCTGGAGGCAGCTGATAGGTACCGGCAGGCCAAGCGGAATGCGGCTTCGGTTGCTGCCGAGGCAAAAACTCAGGCATGGGAGGAGTTTGGGGAGGACATGGAGAACGACTTTCGGACGGCATCGAGGAGATTTTGGTCCACCGTCCGGCGTCTCAGGAGGGGAAAGCAGTGCAGTGTCAACACTGTATATGGTGGGGATAGTGCGCTGCTGACCTTGACTTAGGACGTTGTGGGTTGGTGGGGGGAATACTTTGAAGACTTCCTCAATCCCACTAACATGCCTTCCAATGAGGAAGCAGAGCCTGGGGGCTCTGAGGTGGGCTCTCCCATCTCTGGGACTGAGGTCACCGAGGTGGTCAAAAAACTCCTTGGTGGCAGGGCCTCGGCGGTGGATGAGATACGCTCAGAGTTCCTCAAGGCTCTGGATGTGGTAGGAATGTCGCTACTCCTCCGCATCGAGAGGAGTCAGTTGAGGTGGCTCGGGCATCAGATCAGTGATGCCTCCTGGACGCCTTCCTGGTGAGGTGTTCCGGGCACGTCCAACTGGGAGGAGGTCCCAGGGAAGACCCAGGACACGCTGGAGGGACTATGTCTACCGGATGGCCTGGGAACGCCTTGGGATTCTCCCGGAAGTGCTGGAAGAAGTGGCTGGGGAGAGGAAAGTCTGGGCCTCTCTGCTCAAGTTGCTGCCCCCGTGACCCGACCCCGGATAAGCGGAAGAGGATGGATGGATGGATGGACAGATTAAATATCACAATGGTTAATAAATAAATAACTGCTGAATCGACTTAATTAAAAAAAAAAAAGGCCGCTGACTTCATGTGTTGTTCACTTTGTTACCGCGGCTGGCTGAAAGACCACATGATCTTAAATTTAGAAGATGCTCTAACAAATTAATTGTGGGCTACAAAGAACTATAACACATGTAATTTTCTCATTTTAATTAACTCACATATCAAATTTATGGTTACTGTAAGGAAATCTGTGTGTTTATAGGTAACACTGTTATTGACAACAAGAACAGAAATAAATTATAGAAAATAATAATTACACAGACTCACTTAAAAGCAGAAAGCAGGAAAAAAATCAAACAATAAATATTTTCTTTATATACAAAACAAATAAGAGAATCAGTGAAGTTATTTTAAACTTAACTATAAAAAAATCCAGATGGTCTTTATAAGAGTCAGTTCAAATATGTAGGGACAGAATATTGTATATTCTTGTGTTTTATACTGGGATTAGATCTGTCAACAACATGGTATAAAATTGAAGTGCTGCAACTATGCAGCTGCTAGATATTACTATGTGAAATGCTTGCTTTTAAGCTATATATATATGCAGCAAATATAATAAACACTGTGTAAAAAAAGTTGGAATCTGTTTAGATGAGTAATAAGGTGCTACTTCACCACATCAGTTGGATTCAGTCTCATTTGCTGAAATGAAAGTATGTTATATTGTTTCCCCTTGGTAATTGACTGACAAATTGTAAATAATGATTTCTGGTTATTACCACTATAAAACTGGTAAAACAGACTGCTGCAAAGCACCTTCACAATGTGTTAAAGTGAGTCCTGCAAGTATTACAAAAAAATAATAATAATAATAATAAAAGTTCTCACATATCACACATAACTGCCTGTTAGTCATTGCCTTATTTGTTAATAGAAATGCAACATTTCATCATATGAACACACATGGCCAGGGAGTGCTTTGTCAATCAAAGTCTGCTTTGAATTGTTCACACCTTTAAACACCATCCTCGTCACTGAAAACAGTCATATGTTAAGAATTCAATCCAGAGTTCAAAATTAAACTTAAGGGAACCTATTCTATAGCTGGGTAGCCATGGGAATCAAATAAATGGGAAAAATCCTCTTGTTTCTGCTGTGTTTAAACTTAAATGAACTAAAAACACATTTGTTAAAATAAGTGAAAGTGTTAATCCTAAAGGCCTCTTTTCTAATGAAGTTCAATCTATCTCTTTGCCCAAATACACAACTGAAGCCAAACAACTTGCCTACTGTAGAAGTTCCAAAAGACTGAACATTTTGTGCCATAGAAATTTAATTTCTACAACTAACTACAACTGATCAATCAGTACTTCACATTCATTTAATCAATTTTTAATTCATTTAACACATTTCATAGTTAACTATTACAAGAAAGTGCTTTATAATTAAGCTAATAATATTACTATAGGAGATAAATCAAACACTGCATGGAAGATACTTCAGATTTCAAAGCTGCAGTTTTTTGCTTTTTTCAATGAGGAAGTGTATTAAGAAAATTCAAAGTTGGTTAATAAAATTTCAGAACAACAGAGCAGGGACCAGCTCAACCATATAGACAAAAGGTTTGGTGGGGAATTTGTCAACACTTGGGCAAACCCCACCCCATTTCAATTTAATACGTACTTATCCAATGCGCATAAAACCCCAAGAGGATCAGATCAATGAACATTTTTACAACCACCATGAAACTCCAAGGTGAACTGCCCATCTTTAAACCACTACCCCTTCACTTTCACCTCCCAAATCAGTCTTTGGTTTCACCTATGTCTGCCATAGTCGCTGGAATAATAAATTGTGACTCAGTTTGGAAAAATGAAAATCTGGTCAGTCTACACAAGGCTTTGTGATGTGCACTTACATTAGTTTTAATAGAAGGAAAAATGTACACAAAAAATATTAACTATAATACACATGGGATGGAAAGTAATTATATAAAATGACTGTATTCTTAAACTGTATCATAGACATGTGAAACCTCACCCATAATAATGTTCATAGTTTTGATCTTAATATGATGAGGACGCAAAAGTATTTCAGAAAATCAAGAATACAAGATATGATCAATAGGATTAAGCAGAGACATCATAAAAGCGTTTAGAATTTTGAAGAGAAGAATTAACATAGGTCTCAGATATTGGCCTAAAGTGAACTGAGAAATTGGAGACGACTAAGGGATTTTAAAACATAAAGGTGAAAAGGAATTTATAAGCTGTGTTGGGCAGATTGGTCTGTTTTCATCTGTTTATCTACTTACATTAAGAGACATAAAAATACAATAAATTGAAAAAGCTCAATACCAAAAAATTTACAAATAATGAATGAAGTAGAAGAGAACCATTACAGGTAAAGAAAAAATGTATTTAACCAATAAAATAATAATACACCACAACAAAAATGTATGTAGGAATATAACCTGAAATACAAACAGACTTAAAAAAACAAATATCAGTTCTTACATCTTTGAAATGACAATTTTGTATACCCTTACAAATTGTTAAGCAAATAATATGTTCACTTGTTCAGACTTTCACATATTAAGAGAAAGGAACTAGCAATGGCATCATATGTACAAAAAAAGTCATGCTAATACTAAAACACTAAACATCTTAAAACATCTTAGCACTCTGCAAAAAAATTAAGAGAATGAGCAGAAAAAAAGAACAAGTGCTTTGGTTGAAAGACTCTAGTGACATCTTTGAAGCTGCAGAACAAGAAACTAAATGCAAAAATAAAAATTAATTTAGTGGACCAGAACAACATGGTCAATATTACAGAGAATTTATTTTTTTTTTGCAACGAAAAAATGAACTTCATGTACAGAATGCATATGCGCTATGTGATCTCATTATCTATTATCAGAATCATTAAGCTTTGTTTTTTAAAGAAATTAGTATTATTAAGCCTTTTTAAAAGATACAAGTTCCATACCCTCCGGGCATTTCATAACTGAAGACTTTGGCTCAAAGTATAAAACATTTAGTAAAATGACCCAGTACTTACTGGTAACAAAGAAATGCTGCAGGTCCGTATATGGAATACAGTTTTAGAATCATAATTGTTGTACATTCAAGGTTTGCGGTTTATATAAATAATTCAGCTACTTCATCTGTTGAAACTGAGGATTTATTCGCAATTTTTCTCTAATTATTATTCTAAGTTTGTGGTATGGCAGCTACTTCAGATAAAGAGGTTTTTAGCCAAGATAGCAATACTTACTGATCATAACGCTGCAGAGTGACACCATGTTGTATACTGATTAGTGCATGCAAGTTATAATTTCAATGTACATGTGCCATTAGCCCTTTGAGCCTATACACTTTTACAAATCAGAGAGCTTTGACCAATGCAAACCCTCATTTAATATATTCAGATCCATGAACATAAATAAATAAAACTACAAAAAATTAAACAATTTTTAAGAGAACGTATCCGAGGTTAACAGAGAAAGAAACTTTTAAGGAAAAACAATCGGGTATTTCCCTACTGATGAAGTCAATAGGCAAACACCAGATAAAGCCAAAATAACTGATTTGCTATCAGAGGCTAATGTACTGTACAAATACCTTCAGTCTAAAAAAAAAAAATATTGCTAAAACCACCCAAGAAGGTATAATGAACTAAGTGAAAAAAACATAATCTGAAGGTAAAATACAGTATTTCATGTACTGTTTTATATTAACTTATCCAAATCATTTTTGAAGAGGAAAAGATGTAAATGAGGACAAGACTATAACACTGCAGACAGAACATCCCTGAGGGCAGCTTCTTCAGCATAGCTCTCAAAGGGCAGGTGAATATGCACAAGTAGGTCACAAATGCAGATGCAGCTAGGACTGAGGAAAACATGATAGACTAGAAACTCATATCATGCTATTTAAAAAGCTTGCACTTGCAAAAATGTGCAGAAATGTAATTTTGAAAAATAAAAATAAAGCTTAAAGAAATATTATTTGAGAATATTTATAGGCTACAAAGCAATACTGTACATATTTAAATATAAATGAACTTGGATTATAGGTCAACTTCTAGTTTTATAAATATCCGGATTCCTTGTATAAATCAGTATCAAAAAATATGTGCCTTCCAGGAATCTGAGATAACCATCTATAAACTCAAAAACCCTTAACCCATGCCATTATGGTACTTATTGTATAAAATATATTTAGAAATAACAGAAATTATATGAATACCAATCATAAACAAGACATTCCAATGTAAAAATGCAAAACATGTTCAACAAGACAAACTATAAACAACACTGCCGTAGTATAGACATACTGTATGACATTAATGTAATTAATTCACTTCTAGTGGTACATTATCAATTGCACAATGCAGGAGAAGTTTTTATTATCACTATGCCAACAGTGGCTTAGCCCCTTTTGGTGTGTATTTTGATTTTATTGAGTCTGCTTTGCAAGGAAGTTGGTTGTGTTGGGAGTTTTATGCAACCCACTAGGAACTAACTGGCAAACACAGCAGCAGCCATACACTTGCCATATACGGTATATTAGCATAATCATGACATATGTAAATAATTAGTAAACTTTGAATCTATTCATCCAAAATGAGCAGTTTCAACCCAATGCAAAATGTATTTATGAGGATAAGAAAGGACAAGTTCCAATGAGCAAAGTCAAACTCTAAACATGCTGACATATAATGAATATCAAATGCATTTAACAATTTTATTTTTAAACATTTTTTACATTTCTGAATTATTCAAGTGTAAATGGACGAAGTCTTTACAATAATGAAAAAGTATATCTATAACCTAGTACTTTTGTTTCTCTAAATCTGAGCAGTTCTAGATATATACCCATACTTAAAGCATGCTATGTATCTTTTTTATTCATATGAATTTGAATATATGCCAAACAATGCATAAATACATACTAATACATACTAAAGGTGCCCCTAAAATGTCCACACAGTCCACTTATTCATAAGTTTCAAAAAATATAGTTAAAAACTTCCACTTCTGAGAAAAAAGCACATTTAAGAGTAGTACTAGGTCTGGATTAAGCATAATACTTGCTTTTCATCTACATGAACCACTGACTGTAAGTAAAATTCTCTACACAAAGAAGCATACAAATATGAAACTCTTTAAAGGAATGGTGAAAAGCAGCACACTTGAGACCTATAATCTGGCTTTACAAACATAAGGTTGATTAAAATTGATGTCAAATTGGCCTTAAATGCCTGTTTCTCTCTAATGTGTTGACCTATATTGTCTAAGACACAAACTCTGAATCGTTCAGGAGTTTTGTTAATTATTTGGGATAATTTGTGAAGATATGTCACTCTTAAATTAACAGTTCTTTCCTTTTCTCTGCACTGATCTCTACCATTAATTCCAAAAATGTGATGACATACCAATGCATGATAATGTCAAAAAAGCATAAGAGAAAATGGTTAATATCACTCACATGTTTCTGCCACCTTGAAATATTCCTAGCTTTCAGTGTGCGCTACTTTGCCTTTCTTAAATATTTAAATGTCATGCCATCTACTTATAAGATACTAACTGAAGATTAAGTTTGAACAACATTAAAAATAACCTCACATTCACTGAAACATTGCATTTAAAAACTGTGCCGTATGTATAAAGTTGCACAATTGTTGTTGTTAGTTGGGAGCATGTACTGATACAATTATCAATTAAATAATAGTGATGGCATGATTGCACAATTGGTGCTGCATACAGCATTACTTCTATATTGGTTGCCATAACTAATAAAAGGCTGAGCATATTTATAAATATATACAAGTTAAATCTATCCTGTGAGTAGAACTGAACTGTCAGTTAACATTTTGGGTACCTCAGCTAAATTCTTGGACAATGTGTTTTAGTACCCTTTGATGTCCTACTGCAGTGCTGTTTGTAGATTCTGCACATTTCTCAGTACGTAATGTTCTCGTTCTCCTTTTCATGTCTTAGCAGTTAATTTTCAGACTTATGTCGCTCTCCATTTAGGTCTACAGGGACCGTCTTTAAGCCACTGTTTCATAAACAATATTACTTAAAAGAATTTTTAAGTAACGTTGTGAACATTATACTAAAAAAAAATTAAACTGTCAAATCTAATTGGTGGCTGAACACCAAATGTCAAGAGTCAGTAAGAATAATACATTTAGCGAAATTAAGTTAAAAGTCAAGCCAATCTTGAAACTAATATGAGGTGCTTTGAAAAATTATTGAAACAGTGAAGCAAAAATTGCTATTTCTGCTGTAAAACCATGAAATTTAGATTTGACATGAAAAAAATGAAAAGGATGGACAAAGTACACAAAGTCTTCTTTTATTTCTTTTTGCTAGTGCTTTAATGTGTTAGAATTATGATACAATCATTAGGGGTGGGGGTCGATTTGTTCTTAATCCTACTTTTTGTAAAAATTGATTTGTATGGAATGATTGCAATAAAAATAATAAAATTATTTAAAAAAAAATATATGATACATTCATGTACTTCAGGAGTTTTGGAGCAACCACTTATAATATCATACCTTACAACTCTTTTCTGTTCACATCAATTTCTAGTCAACGTTTTGGGAGAAATGAAACCTTCTTTTTTGCTTCCTGATCCACAAAAAAAAAAATTAAATATTTGTATAAAAATAAAAAGCAAACTTAACACATTCAAATAACATTTCATGACCCCAAATACTATCTTAACCACAAATTTTATTTTTGGGAGACCAGGGACCTCATGTACAAATTGTGTGTACACACAAAAATGTTGCACGCTCATGTGGCGATGTATAAAAACTTAACTTGGTATAATGCCACGCACATTTTCACAACAGCTTCAGATGTGCACACACATATCTGCTCGGTTTTGTGAACAGGCAGCATGCAGTGTCAAAGCAGTGCTACTGTTTCGCCGTGGTTTCCCTTTCTTTGTAATATTTGCAACCATGAGGAGAGCGTTATCAAATACACCAAAATTAATTCCATATCGTTTAGAAATTTAAAGCACTTGATTGTAATCTGTAACAATATAATGGTGCATGGAATGGCCAAACTATTCCAACTACCATGGCTGCTTTAGGGTTGTTATAAGACATTGCAAGTGGAAGAATTATAAGAGAGTTAGTATTTAGAGATCATACTTATTTCTTGCCCCATGATGATGATTGGCTTCTAAGTCGATTTAGATTTCCAAGAGCGATCCTCTTGGAGCTATGTGCTGAACAGGGGCCAGCTTTACAAGGCAGACTTTGAGCAATTGTGTTCTACCTGCTCCTTTGCAAGTTCTGTCAATCCTTGAGTTTTTTGCCATAGGAGCTTTTCAAATGTAAACTGGCTGACCAATTGGGCATTTCTTAGTCATCACTGAATCGCTCCATGCCAGCTGCATGGGATGGTATTACAGTATCTGCTTGTCATCCAGATATATAAGATTTCCTTACACTGTTGTTGAACGGACAAACATCAAAGCGAAATTTGCAGCAATATTCTGTTTTCCAAAATTAAACAGGGCAATCGTCTGCAGTAACAATGCTATAAAGGCACCTTCAAAGAATGAATTTGCTTATGTAAATAGAAAGCATTTCCACTCTATTAATGTGAACATAATCTGTAATGCGAAAATGCATCTCATTATTGTTGTGGCAAAATAAATAAGTGTCTCACCAATAACTGCAGCAAGTTGTTGCTCAAATGCTGTGAACCCCTGAATTCTACCACCTCCTCCAGAGGTTCTGACAGTCAAGACAGTGGGCTGCAACTCGTCCTTTCACGTCAACTTGACGACTTCTTTTTTTATTTTTATTTTGGCCACTGTGCGACTTTCTCAAATTGAACTTTTGAGTGCATCCACCATGCTGTGCCACTCCATCAATTTCCTTTTGTTGCTTATACCACTGCTTAAACCAACAAATATATTTATCGTTGCCTCCGCATCACTGAGCAGAACCTCCATTTTGCTATCGCTGAAATTCCTCTTTTTTACATGTGCTTTTGCCGTTGTATTTTAACAAAACACAGAATGGAAATGGCTATTTAAATTGATCTGCATATTCAAATAGGGGAATTTCTGGGAGGAGTCAGGGTGGAGCTGAAGGCTTGTGCATGTGCATTAAAATTCATGTTGATTGGGATTCATAAAGGGAGCATGCATAGAACTTTCTGAATTTTTTGTGCATATGCACATCTCTAGTTTTCTCTGTACAGTGATCCCTCACTATATCACGCTTCGACTTTTGTGGCTTCACTCTATCGCGATTTTTTCTCATACACATTTACGTCATTACGCATGCGCTCTCTGAGAACTTTTATCTAAGCCCCACGATGGCTCCTAAACGTGCTGCTTTTTCTAAGCCTTCTGACAATAAAACTAAGCGCCGGAGGAAGATGCTTACTATCCAGGAGAAGGTGAATCTCTTGGATATGATCAAAGATGGCAATACCCTACAAAAGCCTCCTCACACATATGAAAAGACAGCGCCAGCAACTGCCTATCAAGATGTTCCTCAACCGCGCACCCACTGCCTACTCCTAGTACTCCTTCAGCAGAAGAAGACAACGACACACCTGATAGGTTAGTGGTTGTGTGTAAGAACTGTGTGTGTGTGTAATTAAATGTACAGTAGAGTACAATAATCTACTATATAAAAGCGGTCGGGATTGTCCTTCCGTCCCGTGAGTGCAAAGCGTACCGGTATTCCGCTTATCACAGATTTACTACTTGCGGCTTCCGTACGAAGCAACGCGATGTGAGCAGAGTTCTGGTGCTCCCATCGTTCCCTTGCTTTTGTGCGCGATGTGCTGGAAAAATAGACAAAATTATGTCTCTGAAAATAATTAATGTTGATGGAGTACAAATGCCTCACTGTGTAGTAAATATCAGGGGAGATGGTGCTTGCTTATTCTCATCTATAGCTATTTTAGTGCATGAAACTCCGTCTTTAGCAGTACAGATTCGGGCTGATGTTGTACGACTTTGGACAGGCACTCGAGGGGATAAAAAAAAAAACGTAGGTTTTTGGGCACTTTGATGTTCTCATTCCGTACACTTACATGCCTGATGTACACATGGAGCACATACAAATTGAGGATGAAAGTCGGTCGCCCTAAAAGGTGGGTGAGCCTAGTAATAATATAATATTTGAAATGTCTAATATGTCTTATTTACTCTTTTTTTGTCTAATATATTGGGTAATAAGAGTGTAATGGTGACTAAAGGGTGTTATTTCACGTGTAGAGGGCTCTAATAATGTTAAAAAAACGTATTTAAAAGTTCGTAAACAGGTTTTCGATACTCTAACTGCGAAAATATTCGCTTTATAAATAAAAAATCCTACTTCGCGAAAATTCATTTATCACGGTAGAGTCGGATTAACCGTGATAAACGAGGGTTCATTGTACACCATGTTTTAGTGTGAATTCTACGCAAGGAGTTATACATACTGTAAGGACACTGGCGAGTGTCTTTATTTTATATAATGAAACAAGTCTATTTACCTGTTTCAGGAAAGCATATTATAAGTAATGGGACTTGCTTATACCCGCAAAATACCCGTGCTTTGCAGCGGAGAAGTAGTGTGTTAAAGAAGTTATGAAAAAGAAAAGGAAACATTTTAAAAATAACGTAACATGATTGTCAATGTAA
The DNA here is from genome assembly GCF_016835505.1 of Polypterus senegalus. NCBI lineage: Eukaryota > Metazoa > Chordata > Cladistia > Polypteriformes > Polypteridae > Polypterus > Polypterus senegalus. The sequence continues at coordinate 94,021,740 of NC_053157.1, forward strand.
TTGTTTTGTCACTGTTATGAGTGTTGCTGTCATATATATACTGTATATATAAATATATACACACAGTAATCTCTCGCTATATCGCGCTTCGACTTTCGCGGCTTCACTCTATCGCGGATTTTAAATGTAAGCACATCTAAATATATATCACAGATTTTTCGCTGGTTCGCGGATTTCTGCTCACAATGGGTGTTTTAATTTATGGTACATGCTTCCTCAGTTTGTTTGCCCAGTTCATACAAGGGACGCTATTGGCGGATGGCTTAGAAGCTACCCAATCAGAGCATGTATTATATATTAACTAAAACTCAATGCTATAAGATATGCATCCCACGCGGAGCTTGATTGTTTGCTTGTCTCTGCCTCTATCTCACCCTCTCTGACATTCTCTGTGCCTGACGGAGGGGCTGTAAGCAGAGGTGCTGTTTGCACAGAAGCTGTTTGCCTAGTGGGTACGGACGAACCTCTAAGAAATGCCGCTTTATCTCGGTGCTTCCAAAAGCACACTTATTGATTTTTTGATTGTTTGCTTTAATCTCGCTCTCTCAAAAGCACACTTATTGATTTTTTGATTGTTTGCTTTAATCTCGCGCTCTCTCTCTCTCTGACTTCTCTGCGCCTGACGGTGGAGATGTGAGCAGAGGGGCTGTTTGCTTAGAAGATACTGACGCTACTCTAAAAATTGCTACTCTAAAAATTGCCGCGGCAAACTTAAAAGCACACGTATTCATTTCATTGTTTGCTTTTCTTTGCGAGCGCTCTCTCTCTCTCTCTCTCTGAAATTCTCTGCTCCTGAAGAGAAGAAGATATGTTTGCATTCTTTTAATTGTGAGAAAGAACTGTCATCTCCGTCTTGTCATGGAGCACAGTTTAAACTTTTGACTAAAGGGTGTTATTTCATGTCTAGAGGGCTCTAATAATGTTAACAGTGTGGAATATATAAAAATAACTATATAAACATATGGTTTCTACTTCGCGGATTTTCATCTATCGCGGGGGGTTCTGGAACGAAACCCCCGCGATCGAGGAGGGATTACTGTATGTATATATATATATATATATATATATATATATATCTCTATACTAATAAAAGGCAAAGCCCTCACTCACTCACTCACTGACTCATCACTAATTCTCCAACTTCCCGTGTGGGTGGAAGGCTGAAATTTGGCAGGTTCATTCCTTACAGCTTCCTTACAAAAGTTGGGCAGGTTTTATATCGAAATTCTACGCGTAATGGTCATAACTGGAAGCAGTTTTTCTCCATTTACTGTAATGGAGATGAGCTTCAACGCCCAGGGGGCGGAGTTTCATGTGACATCATCACGCCTCTCCGTAATCACGCAGTACATAGAAACCAGGAAGACCTCAAAAAGCTGAAGAAAACATGCATTATATAATTGAGAAGGCAGCGAAACAATAAGAAGCAAGCGGTGACATATACAACCATATTTATGAGTTCTGCTACTTCGGTAACAAAGCACGATGTAAACCTACACTTTAAATTAAGTTCATAGACAGGCTGCCGCTGGCGTTTGTAATTTAGTGCCTGCCCATATAAGGCCGTCCGTCAGCGGCAATCCAATAGCAAACTGCCACTAAATATTCACGGGTGAAGGACTGTGCTTATGGAGAGGAAGATGAGATGGTCAGGGTGGTGCTTGACACAAACTCAGCGAAACTGCGAGAGAAAGTTTTAAGTGCCAGGACTAAGGTAACATTAAATACAGCCATGGACATAGCACAAGATGGCACCAGCACAGCTGGGAACCTTCGATGCATGTACACGGAGCGGCTCACGTGAACTGACGCAGTGCACAGATAAAAAACACGTTGGAAAAAGTCAATGTCCCGCTAAAGGAAGACAGTGTAAAAAACCCGTGCATGCAGTGTGTCAGGTCTCAGATAAAGAAGAAGATGAGCTGTTTATTGATGCAGTAAGAAGCGAATCGATGAATGAAACCTGTCATCTTTACAACGATTGACAAACACGGAATGTAACTTGAACACAACACATCTTACAAATACGAACCTGATTGAAAGAAATAATGATAATCAAATCCTTGATGACAGCAACACTCAGTAACACTCACAAAACAAATACTGTATATTGACAGTCATGTTACGTTATTTTTAAAATGTTCCCTTTTCTTTTTCTAGCTTTTTAACACACTACTTCTCCGCTGCGATACGCGGGTATATATATATGTATATATATATCCCGATCTACATACTCGAATAATGGATACTTTATTCACCATCAATGATTGTTTTGGTAAAGCCATACTCAGTGTATTCATTAGATGAGCGGTAAAAAGTAAAGCGAGGGAGGATGACTTATTGAGGCATGCAGGCTGTAGTGGCGTCAACTCTATCTGAATTGCGATCACATTTGAAAAATATATCTTTTCAAGTTCTATTTAGTCCATATGTGTCAAACTCAAGGGCTGCGGGCCACATCCGCCCGGCGTGTAATTATATCCGCCCGAGATCATTTTATATACTGTATTATTGTTATTAAAGCCGGGTATATGAAGCGCTGGTAACACAATAAACTACAGATCCCATAATGCAGCGCTTCAGCTGCCTTGCCCAACACTTACCGCGTTAATCAAGTCTACCTTATGATGCTGCAAGTTATTGCGAAGCTAGCTCACACGATGCTGAAGAGAAAAGTTGATTCTGAAAATAGAGCCTTTAAAACCGATGGGAGGCTGAGTATATGTTTACTGAACCCGTGTGTCTCATTTGTGGAGCTAATGTGGCTGTAATTACAGAATTTAATCTAAGACGGCACTATGAGACAAAACATCAGGGTAACCTGAATGCAATGCAGAAGATACAGAAAGCAGCATAATTAAATAAGAATCTGACACTTCAGCGGACGTTTTACCGTGCACAATCACAAAGTGATTTCAAGTGAAGCTGCTTTTATGGGAGACACAAATGCACAGTGCACCTTGCCCCACTTTCCCTGTTGCCAAGTAATGTTAAACCAAGTCGTCACTACGGTGTTCCCAAATCGCACTTTGCTGATAAACAGCGACTGCGCACTGAGTTTGCACGGCGCTTTGGTGACTTTGAAGAACAAAAAGTCCGTCTACATGCGGCTCGAACCTTGTGCATGTTTGGTAGCACATATCTGTGTGAGAAGCTCTTCTCAGTGATAAAGACTAACAAAACAGCACACAGGAGTCGCCTCACTGATGAGCACCTGCAATCCATCCTGAGAATCTCCACAACACAGAACCTCACAGCAAACAGAAACGAACCTGTGGCCAAAAAAAGATGCCAGGCGTCCAGCTCTAAAATGACATATGAGCAAAGACAACTGAATGATTTGATTTGTTATTGCTGAAAGGAACACATTTTATTTATATTTCTAGGTTTTGTTATGCAGCATGTTCATATTTGAATTTGTATAATTTTGACAGGATATATTTTTATGGAGAGCAAAATCTTTTGGGATATTTAAAATCTAAGTTTATTTTTTATATAAAATTATATAAGAGTAAAGAAATTTGAATGTTTGTTCTTTTAACGTTTACTTTATTTCTAACTTGTATAATTTAGACAGGATATATTTTTATGGAGAGCAAAATATTATAAGTTGTTTAAGGTTTGAGTTGATTTATTCACGAATAATATTCCTGTCTGTTTTTACCATTTCTACCAAAGATATTTCTGTCGACTAAATAAAAATTCCTTCTATTTAAAATTTAAATAGAACTTGAACAAATACGATAGTTCATAATATCCATGCAGACTTGCACGTAAGAGCGGGAGTCATCCGTTTTAACAAGCAGCGTATTGCACTGATACGAAATAGCTACTACATACTAGCAAAATACCCGCGCTTCGCAGTGGCGAAGTACTGCATTAAAATTTTTATTAAGAAGAAAAATAAACCTTTTTAAACTGAGGGAAAATATGTCAATAATATTTGTTAAGGATCTCTTTGTATACCATGTTGTCAGTTCGGCCCTCCGGTTGTAACATGACCAAGCTGTGCGCTGAGCTTACTCCTGAGCATGCAACTTACAGTTGGCCATGTGAACAGTAATCTTGTCTCAAATCTGACAGCTTGGATTGCTGCTGTTATAATTGGTCTGAGTTTCATGGTTTATTTCAATTACGATAGTATTTGCAGGATTTGTTGTGTTGAAGTGACATTCGGCATCTGTCAAGCGTTGTAAGCACACAACCGGTTTCATCGATAAAATCACATCCAGCTTTTGAGAGTTTAAACATTCATAAACATCAAAGCGTCCACAACTGAAATTGTCACCTGTGAATCTAAGATGTTTAAGAGGCATTGGTGGTTGTCGAAAGGTGTAAAATATTTGGCCATTTCGGTACACTTGAAAGCGACAACCGAACAATTCAGCGACAGCCATCAACTCACATGCAGAACCATAGGTGAAGGGCTTAAGCATTTTACTCTTATACTGCTCCTGTGTAATATAATTATCATCTGTACCATCATCAGTCCACACCTTGAACCTGTCCCAGGCATTCAATACATAAGATACAATGTTCCTCCGGATATCAAGCCTGATATGGCCGTGCAATATGTAACAAAGAGAATGGAAAAGGTAGGTGCCATCTCTGGGCATGGAAACCACTCGGTAAGTGACAGTTCTTTGATCAATAGTGATCACCTCGATAGACATGGTAATGGGGGTTGGAATGATAAATGAAATGGGTACCTCAGAAATGTAAAGTAAGTCTAAAATACCTATACAATAACTATAATTGTAATAAACAAACAATAAAACAGCGGAGAAGCTGTGGATTAAACAAAAAGGCTGTAGTTATCAGTAGGGAGACGTGAATTCCATGGCGAAGCAAGGAAGGGAATGTAGAGACTGGAGCGACGGACGGTCTTATATAGGCAGGCAGCCAATAACGTGGGAGGCGTTGGGATGGAGGACCCAACGCCACCTCACACGGTGACCGAGCTGCAGGCTATGGACGTATATACGTACATAAGTAGGATTCAGTTAGCGTTGGGAACCCGTGTACCAAATTTCTTGAAGATGGGCCCATAAGTAACAAAGACTGTTGAAAAGTTCAATATGGCGGCCGACAGTGGCATCATACCACCGAACTAAGTACGTACATTGGTTTCGGTTAGTGCAGGGAAGCCGCCTACCAAATTTCGAGAAGATGGGGCCATAAATAAGAAAGTTCAACATGGTGGACGTTGTTGACCGTTATGACCATTACGCGTTGAATTTCAAAATGAAACCTGCTTAACTTTTGTAAGTAAGCTGTAAGGAATGAGCCTGCCAAATTTCAGCCTTCTACCTACACGGGAAGTTGGAGAATTAGTGAGGTTGGAAAGTTCAATATGGTGGCTGACAGTGGCGTCATACCACCGAAATAAGTACGTACATTGGTTTCGGTTAGCTCAGGGAAGCCACTTACCAAAGTTCGTGAAGATGGGGCCGTAAATAAGAAAGTTCAACATGGCGGACGTTGTTGACCGTTACGCGTAGAGTTTTGAAATGAAACCTGCTAAACTTTTGTAAGTAAGCTGTAAGGAATGAGCCTGCCAAATTTCAGCCTTCTACCTACACGGGAAGTTGGAGAATTAGTGATGAGTCAGTGAGTGAGTGAGTCAGTCAGTCAGTGAGGGCTTTGCCTTTTATTAGTATAGATTGTATTTATAAACAAGATGAGACATGTGTTTATAAACTTCAAGACAGGGTTATTCTAACTAATATTACAAAAACTAATTTTTGAAGAACACAATTTAGAAATTATTATTCACTCATTATTATTTATATTTGATTATTAAATCCAGGAGACCAGAGAGTGTTAAAGGCCGCTGTACACATATGCTATGCTACCGCATTCTCCAACCTCCCAAGGTCACAAATGACATGATATACCAGGTATTAATCAGAACTGTACACATTTTCTATTCTTTATTACAACTTTAACATCACCCACCTTCTCACCATTTCTTGTCTAGCTTGTTATTTAATTATACTACTTTCTAAGGGTTGACAATGGAGCTGTATACCTGGTACCTCAATTAAAGTACTAAAGAAGAAAAACAACAAAATTATCTGTAAAAGGACATTTAAGGTAAACTGCTCAAAATGTTAGTTTTTATTATTATTATTAATAGCATAATTCACATTAAAGGCAACAAGTAAGGACTGAGATAGACCAGAATTAAAAAAAGCAAATTTGAAAAGATCTTAACTAGAAAGTTAAAAAAAAAATAATGAATTGAAATACTGCTTGGATAATGAATGTAACTCTGTGACATATTTAGGACTAGGAAATTTCACTAATCGTATAAAACACAGAGCAGCTTTATTTGTGTACGACAGTCAATATGTTGTAGAAATCCTACAAAACAGCTTTGAAAGAAAAGAATAAGAATAAACACTAATATATCTAAAAAAGCTTCAAAACGTATTTAACTTTAAATACAAAGACCTTTTACAAAAAGATAATTTGTTGTTAAATCGATGAACTATAGTAAAACACCCATAATTTGCATGTAAGGATTGTTCATTTTCATTGCTCCTCTTTGCTTGCAAATTGAAGCAATCTTCGCCTTACTAGTATTTATGACACTACTGACACTTTCAATGGATAACTGAGTAATAAGCCATTACAAAAATCAACAATAAAAAACACATTCTGGAAAATTTACCTGAGAAAAACACTAACTTTTCTTTCAATTATGGTTTCTTTTGTTTATCTGTAATACAATGTCACTCTGAAGTTAATTATTTTATTAGTTCTTCATAAACTGTAGTAATGGAATATGGTCCTTAATAGTAATGCAAAGGGAAGATACTGATGTAAGATTTTAAAACACTAGAATTCAGGTGTATAAGGATAGTTCTGGTTAATGTTCTGACCTCTAATGCAAAATATATCTGCCATATGAAGTTCTACAGCAGTTATGACTGAATTTCAAAGTTCAAAACCTCAGCAGACTGCCAACTATCTCCAGCACCACCCATGCATACAAGATAAAGTAGGGTTCTGAGATGTGTACATTTCAATTCTTCCATCAAAGCAATATGTTCAGTTTCCAGTTGCTCATTACTCATACTAGATAATGGATAATCTTGAATCAGTGTGGCATTTAGCTGATTTGCAAATGATCAATGGTCTTATTAATACAGTAACTGATGCAGTACAATAAAATAATGTTTACAAAAGACAGGAGACCATTTGATCCATCTAGCTCACTTAGTGAGCTAATAGCTCATTCGGCCTAATATCTCATAAAGTGTATACCTAAGGTTTGGAAGGGTACTTACATAAATATCATGTTCACACAGTTTCTTTGAGGCTTAAAAGTTTATGTAAAAATGCTTCCTGTTTTCCACCTGACATCTATTACTTCTCTTAATGTAAGCATTTTCACTATGTAGCTGAACAGAATCACCTTAGTTAATTCACATTGTTAAGACATTTCAAGAAAATATCTGGATTATCATAGTCCTCTTTAAACAAGATGGGAGAGTTTTTCCGAGTAGGCCATACAATTTGGTTATCACTTTCCGGCACTGGGCCTTCAGATTTGATTTTGTACTACATATAGAGCCTGGTACATTGATTGCCATATATAATCAACGTGACAACTGTGCACAAGGCTGTGCATGTCTGATACAGCAAAATCACCAATGCTTGATGAACTTTTAAAGTGTTAAGTAATCCTTAAAAGTGAATATATGAAAACATTGTTTGTATTTATATAGTTTAACTGTTAATTTAATACTATAAAAGAGTTTTATTATATATGCAAAGGAATCAAACCTGGCTAAAGTCTACTTCCCATCTTGGGTCCACTGCTGCCGGTATAATCTAATTTTTTAGAAGCAGATATAGTATATGCATCAAAAATCAAAGTGTGCAATAAGGCTTTAATGACAGAGCCTATCACTTTGTTCATCATTAACACTTCCAAAGTACACAATGTTGCTAGTATATCTGCCTACTGCAGTGGAAGGCTGCTGATAACAGTTTGTCTCACCTTTTGTATATAATAAATATAAGAAAGGAAAAATATGCCAGTGAGGAAAAAAGGCTTGATAAAATGAGAATTGCTCCGAGAAAAACCTGGGGTTACTATTTATTCCTGCAAACATTGCGCCAAAGGAAAAGTGAGACATTGAAACACTAAAAGTATTCAAAAGCAAGTGTGGAGGCTAACATTATAAGGCCAAATTACACTGCAGTTTTACATGAGAGGGCTAAATACAACAAACTCAATAGCGACATTCATTGCCCATAGCCAATACAATATTTTAATGACTAATACAAATATCCCACAAAATAACTCATAGCTTTGTAGAATATTTCTCACTAATATATATGAGGTAAAAGAAAGAAAAAAATTGGTCTTATGACAAATATATTAATGCTTCATGATGGAGAGAAAAGGGGGTGGAAAGGCTTTGTTAACATTAGCAGTTCGCTTTTGATAAATGTATGTATTCACAACAAACTGCATTTTTAAGTTGTCAAGTAATAAGTATGTTAGTATTAATAAAATGATATGCAGCAGCTGAAGGCATCTGGAATAAAATAAGAAATGTAATCATGTTACTCTGCCATTAATTTGTAGTCAGATCTACTGTAATGTCACCTTATTTTTATTCATAATTCATAAAGAGCTCACAAAAACAGAATTATCTGTTATCTCTTATTCCATAACCAGCAAAAACGAAAGTCAACCTGAACTACAGTAGGACCCACCAAAAGAGCAGAAGTAAAAAGATTAGAAAGTAATCAACATAACCAAGAAAACCTTAACCTCTGCAAAGAATTCTGTTGTAAACAAGATAGAGTATAAATTAGCATTCTAGCCAACATACTATTGTATAAATAACAGAAAATTCATATTTACTGTATGCAGCAGAAAGCCACAACACGCAACAGCATCACAGAGCAAAATCATATTTGGTTCTGAAAGTAAGAAACCCATAGGAACGAATACAGATGCAAGTAAGTACAATTAGAAATATGATTGAGTGTTCAGTGCACTGCAACAGATCGTCCTCATTTTTGCTAATGCTGTCGGCTTAATTATTTCCCAAGAAAATCTCCCCAATGCCCTAAGTGTATCATATTGTGTCTGTTTATCTGAAAAGGCCTCTCTCAGTATATATTCAGTTAAAGGGAAGTAGGGTCTTATTGATAAAAATGAAAATAAAAAAGTTACATAATACATAATCTGTTAAATAGCATACCTGTATACATATATCATTAAATGTATCTGTGGCAGCTTTGTAATAGGACGTTTTTTTTTTTCTTCCCAAACAAAATAAACAAAAACAAAAGGTATACTTTATGAATAAAACTGCTAGGGAACTTGCTCTCTTCTTATTTCATTTGGCAAATGAAAAGTTTTAAATAGCAAAGTTGTGCAAGGTTAATGTTGATTTTTTTGCTCTTTCTTTGCAAACGATCCTCGTCCTTATACTTCTAGCAATACGACAAAGAACAACTTTTCTACCACTTCGATGCTAAAGGGCAGAGAGAATAAGTAAATTATCATAGCACATGTATAAAAGAGTGAAGATCAAGAGCACATTTTTATGGGTTTTATGCGTATCAGCAGGGTCTTTAATACACTGGATTATTTTTTTTAGGTAAAATGTTATTAAAATATTGTGCATCCCATATCTTAATTCTTTTTCTTTGGCTTTATGACTACCGTGTTTAAATTATAAAATGGATTTTAGTCCACAATTAAGGCCACCCAAACAAACTAGTGTAAATTCACATGAGCAAAAGATTGAACAGCTTGTGTCTGCATGAAAAATGTATTTCTTGAAGAAAGCCTGTGAGAAAAATAATTGTGAAAAAAGAGGAAGCATTTTTCAAATAAGTAAGCCAATAGCTGGGGGCAGCAGATTCACTACAACTACACAGTTCTTTTTTAAGCACAGTTTTCTTACATTTGGAAACATAGCTTTTCATGTAAAAAATTCCAATACTCCTACGCTTCTTTGAGCAAAAGCTACAGCTGATGTTGAAAGTGTTAAATGATTAATAGCTGTGAATATAGTTAGGCTTTCAACTTTTCTCCACTGTAAACTTTAGCATATTAAAGTTAGCTAATGAAATACTTTATATCTCCATAAGAAGAGTACAACATGTAATGTGATCAAATAGTAAATGGCAGGCTATTTTATATGATGTGCAACATTCCAACTTTATCTTGCCATAATTTCCATGAACATGGGAACCTGAAGACTAGTTTGATACATTTTGTTATATTTAGACTGTGTCCTACAGAAGACATAGGGAACAAGTACAAAAAAAATGAAATTATGCACAATTCTATTCTCCTTTGCCTCCTATCATGCAAATCTAGGTTAGTGTAATTGTCTACCCGTCAAACAAATTTCTAGCATGCAGCGATGCTAATTTAGCTTTCAAATGGTCTAAACAATAATAATCATCATAAAATGCTGGCAGGAAAGTAGTCCCAATTGAAGTTAATCAGAAGTCCTTCTGTTTTATGGCAGAGGACTGACAAAGGTCTAACAGTGGGAGGCCAGTCTTGTTATAGAGCCTATTAGAGTGCAGTTAAATGGAGCAGGTGATTTCCTATTTCCAGTAGTACCCTGAGGCATGGGCAACTAGTAAACGTGAGAATCAATACTGTGGGAACGACATGCAGCAAAACCTAAGTATTCTCCCCCAAATACATACAGTATTGATGATGCCTGGGAATCTCAGGAAAAAAATGAATAAAGGTTTCAAGCAAATCCCTAAATGGCTTTCAAAACAGTTAATACTACAAAAATGCATATCAACTAATAACTGATGCAGTTTCAGAATCACACTATATTATCCTCAACAACAAGAAGGAAGATAGCACTATTTTATCACTAAAACAGATCATCCTTCATACAGCATAAGCAATAATCTTGTGCTAAGTTTTTCGATTAAAAAACAAATACATGTCATTAAAGCAACAGAATCTTTGTAATCAATGTAGATAACAATAATGGAATTTACTAAATCAAATAAAAATATCACACTTTGTTAGATCCTGTTTCCCTTTAATACATGCATCTTCAATGAATATGAGATAATAAACATCACCAATATTCTCAAATTTCATATTCATTCAGTGCCTTCCTCTGGGTTTAACTTTCTCTATGTTTAACTGTCATTCTCTAGGTTTTACCAAGTTGTCCAGTTGCTCCCCATACTTCCCTCTTTTGTTATGCAATACTCAATGACCTTCTAGTTTCAGTTCTAATCTTAGGTCAAAAGTATGGCAAATATATCTTAAATATAAATTCATAAGACTTTCTGTTGTTGCAATTTTGTTTTGGCAATAACTACAAAAAGATCTAATAGTAAAAAGAAAAAGAAATGGATCAACACAGAAGCCAAATGCAATACAATATGAATTAATGTTTAAAAATGTGATATAACAAGTACAGTATGATCTCGGACGGACCTGTTGTTAATGGATAGCAGCCAGGCAATCAGAGTGTCCTAGTTTTTCTTGAAACATATTACTCAAGGGTAAAAACTGTTCTTAAATGTTCTGCTCTGGGTTTTAATGCTGTGGTTGGGCTGTCACTGGAATCTATAATTTCCCAGTATACTGATATTCTAGTGCCTCATGAAGATCCACCTCTTCAAAAAGGCATCCAGGGACTTGCTTAGGCTTTCTATTCCTCTGTTCTCTTCTGAATATCTACAGCTTGTTATGACCCTATCAACCATCAACTAACTGCGCCTTTGTTATAATGCTAGTTTATCATGTTGTCCTAAGAGAAACAGCAGCAGCACAAAGCCTCTTGTGCTCCTCTTGTCTTGACTTTTATTGTCTGTTGTATGTTAACTATGTACTTTTGATCCAACCACACACATATATTTTACAAACTGTTCATTGAATTTTCCAAATTACTTTGACTGAAGGTGTCTACTAAATAACAACAACAATAATAATAATGATATGTCCTGTTATACTTCTCAAGCAAGGCTTTGTTTCTTCTTGTCGTCTATGCTACTATTATAGTTTTATATTTTGTTATCACCAAATTTTAAGGAATGTTTGAGAGCTCTGCAAGATCCTGATATCTCATGCTTCCCAGTGCTTTTCAGGACATATTTTGTCACCTTGGAAGCTTTTTTTGTCCAATACATTTAAACAAAACTGCAAAAGTGGATTTTTATGCAATTAAGCTTCACATTTGAAACTGAAGCATATGGATGTTTAATAATTCTCACTGCACTTGAGGACAGAGATCATTGTAAATACTAAGTTATCAGACTACACACAGTCATACTTGAAAGTCTAATCATTCACCAATTTGAAAGAAAATGTCCCCTCAGAAAAAGTAATGCACACAGAACACAGAAATTGTGCATGAGGAAAACTAAGCTGAACCCTTGTTGCTATGACATACATCAAGGTAAAGCAGGATAGAGTGGGTCAATTACAGAGTGTTAACCATCTGAACTAATTAATGATGCTGTTAATATGAAATAATGTGCTAAGGAAGAGCAAACATAAATAATTGCAAAAAAGCTTTTGAATTTCTCTTCCTTCATGACTGGAATCATGACTCAAAGTAACTGTCATCTTAACTGAGGAAAAAGTAACAGATGCGCATCAGTCTAGACAATGATATAAAGCCATATCAAAATGATATGAAAATCATTTATCCACTGCTATACAAACAATATATGAGTGGACAGCATTTAAAGCAACGTAATGCCAACCAAGAAGTGTACATCTTCAAGGTTCATGCAAGACCACAAGGAAAATAACAAATGAGGTAAAACGTAATCCTAAAATAACATCTAGAAATCCAAAAGTCTCCATAGCTGTCACTGAAGCAATAGAGTATAGATCAAAAGAATCCTGAACAGAAATACCATCTATAGAATGGTGCACCAGAAATACCATATATAGAACAGTAGCTTGAAAGAAGCCTCTTCTGTCCAAAAAAATAAAAAGTTTCCAGTGTGAACTTTGCCAGAGAAAAGTTCTGGAAGTCTGTTCTCTGGACTAATGAATACAATATTGAACCATTTGGTTAAATAACCAAATAATTCTTAGCAAGAATGCTAGTACAATGATCCTAAACTAATCAAGTGAGTTCAATAAAGAGTGCTTAGAAAAGGTTCTGTGTCCTAGAATGGCCAAATCAATGCCCTGACCTGAATCCTACTGAAATACTGTGATAGGATCTGAAGACTATTGTTCATGCAAGGCATCCTTCAGACCTAGCAGTTTTACAAAGAAATGTAGGGGAAAAATCCATCCAGGAAGATGTCATAGACTTATAATTGGTTAACTTCAGTAAATATATTGCTGCTAAAGAAGGCTCCTAAAGTTATACACTAAAATGGGTTCATTTAAAATTGCTCACAGGAATATCTATTGATTTGCTAAATATGACAGTGTAATAATTTATTAGTACAACGTTATTTTTATGTTTTTGGAAGTCTTCATTCACAATATTCATTCTTGACTATCATTATATGAACTTTCACTATTAGTATCTTTATGATATCTAAAATAATTACCACTTTGAAGGGTTTAAAAACTTTCAAGCATGACTGTACTGTGATGCAAATATTAAACCAAATTGGTAATATGTTGATAATAGTTCAGAATTTTTTTAATTATGCAGAATAACTTTTTATAATTGTGATATTAACTATGCAGTTTAAGTGTTTTTATAAAATATGCAATCAAAGAAATTCTTCTAACTGCGTTATATACTATTAAATAAATAAAGCACAGCTAACATGCCTTTGACCTGGATGCCGTGCTTGCATTTAGTAACATTTTGTTACAAGTCAGTGAATCATTATGATGATTTCTGCATGCAATAGGCAGGCTTCACTTGGTCACCTGCTTGTAAAAAGTCTGTTACCAATATGAGGAAGGCACAAAAATCAACATCTTTTTGTGGCAAAATTGAGAAAGAGGGATTTTTTGCATTGAAGCCCCACAACTGCAGGGATTTATGAAGGAAAATAACACTTTCACTTTTGAACTAGGGATGAAATGCCAGCATTTTTAGAAACTTGGAACAAGATAGCCATTCAAAAAAAGTTTGTGAATACAAATAAGAACCAAATGTATTTCAAACATGTCACAGCAGTTGCAGAAAATAGAACTCTCTTAAGTGAAATATGCTGCTTAAAGTATATAAATGAAATTAATTCATGCTGGAAATCATGCTTTAGTTTTTGATTACCTTAACTAAAATGCAAATGCATATGGAGTAGATTTTCAAAATGCTAATGCAAGCCAGCGAGATTAGCTAAGTCCTTTTAAGGTGAGCAAGTTATTTTGTAATGTTAAAGCAAGACAGGTTAAATTCTCTTCTTTTTTTAATCTCAAAACTTGTTGTTTACATGTCAACAGAGCTTGGTTCTTCTAGAACAAACTATAAAAAGGAATTGACTTTTTTGTTAGGGGATTGAAGAACAGCAAGTAAAACCCCTTAGGCAAGGCTGGCCTGTGAAACCATGCCACTATGCAATTGTTAAGTCAGACATTCTTTGATTTTCTGTGCAGATGTTACAAACCTCCCTATGGCCTTTCAATTTTGTATGGTTGTGTTCACCAGCTAGCATACATCCAATATTATAATAATTAAACTTCAGAGATTTCAAATGTCTCATTCTGCATTTCTGTTGTTACCTTAGAAATTTAAGGCTATTTTGTCCCTTTTTCTTTATGACCTCAGTACTTGAGATCCAAGCCAGAGTCTTGGTCTGTACCAAGAATTTCCACTGTTGCTTATTGCCTTTGTCTTTTTTAATGTCTGCAGTGTGTACTTTTATGTTTATGTCATTCAAAGCTAATTAATATACAGAACTTCATATATGTCCCTTATTCTTAAATGCATTCTTGCCATTGTTGATGAAAAGCATATTCACTGCTTTTCCATAAGAATATGTGAGGTTTTTTTTACTGTATATGACAGTACAGGCATAGAAACTGTCTTTAGTTTGGTTTTGTGCAAAAGGATTGGGTGAATCCAATCATTAAACTTTTGGTGTGTGAAAAGAGTTTAAATAACATTGTCACCTGTATTTTGTCTAAGAAATCTTGCATCTATTTATAGTGAGGGTTGCACAGGCCCAGGTTTTTTGGGTTCAAGACCAGTTTAAAGGGAGCAATTATGCTGAAGGTCGAGCCGTAATCACAAAATAACATCCTAACATGTTAGACACTAGAGACTAGGTATCTAGTACGTCAAGGGGTTCAAAGGTAATGTGAAAGACAAAAAAAAGCTACATTTTTTTTATTGATTTGAAAATTAGACACAGTGGGCCTAGAGATTCCACAAATACCATTGACAATGTCAGCTATTGGTAGTTTTAAGTGACACAGTGCCACTAGGAAAAAGTCATTTATTTTAGTTTTCTTAGGAAATTACACCAGGCTGTTTTTTTTTTTTTTTAAAAGCTTCCATGTACATTAAAAAAACAGGGGCATTTAGAAGTTGAAAATGTTTTTGAATACAGGAGTTAGCTAATCTGCAAAATGTTTAAGGTGAGACTTTGGTGTTTTTGGTTATACACTGAGTGGAAAATATATTTAAGATCATCCAGGAGTTAGCTGAAATGATTTCAGTGATTTGTTGCCGGTGATAAAACTACTTTCACTCTGTTCTTCCAATTAGTGTTTATTTTCATTTTTGCCCTGTATGACAGATGGAGTTTTTTTGTCCATCCTCAACCTACTTTCTAGTCTAAGTTTAATGATCGGGGAGTTACCAACACTGCCCACCAGTCCATTGTAAATCATACCCATATGTACCAACAACTTCACTCAAGATGTTCTAATGTATTGCTTCTAATCATTCGAACATGCTTGATTTTTGTTGTGGGCGGACAACAAAATAACTAGAGAAAATCAGTCTCCTGTATTTGTGAGGCACCAGAACTAGACCAATACACCAATATTCTTGGCAAATTAGAACATTAGATTATTTTTTTAAGGAGAATGGGCCATTCAGTTTAACAAAGCTCATCAATTTTATCAGTATTACTTGAGTAAAAAAAAAAATCAGCATTTCAGTTTGGGATGTATATATTAAATGTATAATGGGACACTGTTCAGATGATAGTTGATAATGGACGATGATACCATCAAATCAGGTTAGGACATGAGACACAGGAAAAACCTGCAGACTATACAGAATCATAACAGTCACGCCACTATTACAAAGTACTAGGGGAAAAAAATCACTAGGAAGCAGTAGGCCATGTCTTTACAACAAGCAGTTCAGAAATAGAACCACAAAGGAAATCTAGAACAAGAAACAGAATTAGGCATACCTGAAAGGTCACCATGTGGCCAGTGTGCTAGCAAAACCTCAAAAGCTAGCAGTGCCAAATCCTCTCCTCAGAGTGATACAGAGATAGGGGTGCTTTGTAGAGCTGGCAACATGTCTGAGGAACTCCTGAATTCAAGATGACAATAAGTAGTCTGAGGGCTATATAGGGTTGGGATGAAATGAGAACTTGGACACAGTCTTTCAGTTCTCAGAGAGGGTTGACCCTGATTCCCAAAACAGATTCTAGAAATCTGTCGGGAAGTATCCCTTGTTTAAATTTGTCTCCAGAAAGAGTAACACTGGTGAAATGAGGAACACAAGATCAACAGTCAGAACAGAGATGAGAGGAAGAGGGTGCATTATGCTAGTATTTGAAAGGAAGGCAAATAGGGAAGATTTCAGTCAGATAAAGGAATACCCAGATGACTAGGCAGCTTTATTTTTTTTGTATTTTCCTTTGTACTTTAACCTCTCCCTGGTGTGCTTTATTTAAGAAAGAATTCATCACTTTTCAAAAATTTTCCTCTGCATACTGTATGTGTATGTTTATATATCATATGTATGCATGGGCCTTGTGTAACAGTTATAGAGTGCACTTTAAATATCACAAAGGAACCATTGGGATATAAGCTACTAATTTAACAACAAACATTTTACTTAAACTTAGCTGGCAATTTTGAAAATATATTAACAAAGCAATATAGGCTATTAAAATAAGTAAAGGTCTTTAAGAAAGTTCTCCACTGAGCAGAGGAAACAACAATATTGAAATATTACAGCAGTCACCACTATGATAATAAGCAGCAAAGAAACTTGACTAATAACATTACAGAGTTCTGAGATTTCATATGAACACCAATTTAGGCTATTCTCTCCCAGTATTAGTTGATGTCTCCTGTCACTCTAAACAGCAGTAACATTACAAATACCATTGTTTTAAAAATATCAATATTAAGTTCTCTTAATCCTACCTTTTCCACTCCCCTTTCATTCCCAATTTTGAACTTTCAGTTAAATTTTGAACTCTAAACCTGGTTTACACCACACAGCACACCAGTCAATGATTTCCATTCCTCTGGCATGGAGAGCAATCAATGCGATCATTATGCATGGTAGTGACAATCTAACATGCTTGTTTGTGTCTCAGCATTTCTGTGATTGATCAAGAATCAATATTTTGATTGCAGCTAATCATCATTACTGACATTAAAAACAATGGGTTTTTCCATCAGTGAAAAACGATTAGAACACACAGAGAATGCTACACTGCAGCAAACTGCCCCTGCCCTATTTTACAATTTCTATGCTGACTTACATTAATGTCACTTGAAATTCTAATATAATGCAGAGTTGATCCAAATTCATGAATAGAATATTATTTTTGACATGGATCAGCAATACCTGCACAAAGGGAGCAGACTAATCATATGAGTAAAGACACTGTACATATAAACACCCTGGCATTCTGCAAACAGTTGTCCAATGTCCAATGCAGGAAGCACTTTTCTCAAAGAGGTAAATCGCTACTATAAAGAATACAAAAAGACCAGTCAATGGGACATTTACATAAGACACACATGTCACTCATTTCTTGTGGGCTGCCATAACATGGGCACAATTACATCTGTCAGACTGAAACTCAAAAGGAATGCCAGCTTCCTTTCCATTTGCTACAGTGGTGAAGAGAAACCACTAACAAGCTTTGTAACTTCAAATAAGTGAAAGAAGCAGCTTCAACAATTTTTGCTTCATGTTAAATAACACTTTTATGTTGTATTGGACAGTAACTTCTTAAACTGGAAAACACTATTTTTAAATATTATGATTTTGCATTTAAATCCCATTTCTATATGCTGTCTGTGTGGAGCTATAACATTTTCAGCGTGTCTATGTGTGTTTTCTTTACCCCAAATCTCTAACACTTGCATTTCTAGTTTTAGAAATTCATTTGACATCTATGTGTTTTATTTTATCTTGGTTCTTTTTGAAATATTTTATCTTTCTCTGTGTTTTTAAATCAGCATCTATCATTTTAGACCATGAACATGGCATGTTGCTAGGCACTGTGGCATACATCATTGCCACAACAGCACTTTAAAAGAAGGTAGCACATACTGAGAACATCCAAACATTAAAATATTTCATTTGTAACAAGTCACAACCAAATTCAAAATGCCGTTTAAAGACTTTTCTAGCTGTGATTCTCATTTCTGTTGTTAAGCTATTAATTTTATGAGTTTTGGTTTTAATGAGGCATCACTCAACTATTCAATGATGATGCCACAAAAAAGTTTGGTAAGTATTTATGTGCTCATAACAAACTGTCAGATTGGCCAGCTCCATTTGTACTTACCATGTGGTCTAAATTGTCTCTCTCTGAGTGTTGTAATCTGAAATAATCACCCTACCCATGAATGGCACCTGCCTTGTACCTCATGTTGCCAGGATAGGCTATGGTACCCTGTAATCATGAACTGGACTAATTGGATTTAAGAATGTTACATCATGCTATGTAGCAATGCAGTATGAAGTGATTTGACATAATAATAATTAATAATAATTCTTTGCATTAATATACCACTTTTCTCACTACTCAAAGCGCTCAGCAATTGCAGGTTAAGGGCCTTGCTCAAGGGCCCAACAGAGCAGAGTCCCTTTTTGGCATTTACGGGATTCGAACCGGCAACCTTCCGATTGCCAGTGCAGATCCCTAGCCTCAGAGTCACCACTCCGCATAGTGTCTAGTTAGAATGGAATGTAAATATATGAAGTAAAGAATATTTGAAAGAGAGAACTTTAAGGTTTTAAGGTTCTCAAAAACTTTTCAAATAATCAGATACATTGATCTCATTATAGGGCATGAGTACTACTCTGCTTCTGAAGCATCCAACAACTGTTGTTGTTTACTAAAAAAAAAAAACACATCTGCTTGCCAGAAATCATGCTTTTGCTATGTTTGCCTTCAGTGTTTGGCACTTCTTTTTGTCTCTATTCTTAAAGTGGTGAAAGAAATATATGAAAAGAACTTCCTCAGCTAACTTTTGTATACCTGCTTCAAACTTATTCCAAACAAAGAGCAAAAAGGGCCAGACAAGAGACGGAAAGGCAGCAAAATGAAGAGAGTAATTAAGTCTTAAATCTCCATTGTACTCCTTTATCTACCTTATTGAGGTCTACAACACAAAACTGTCACTCTAAGCTTTTATTTACCTGCCAGTCTCCCAAACCTGAAATGTGACTAAATAACGCAGTTCTAGTAGTGTTGTTCTTGTCTTTTCCTTTTGTCTTTAAATGCAATTTTCAGGCCCCACAGGTCCCAGTGGGAGTTGTTAAATTGGCTTCAAGTGATAGCTTCTCGAGCTGACAGGGCATCTAGTTTGTGTTTAATTTTACAGCACCACACTGTACATTCTCTGAAGATGCTAAAATGAAAATAGATGTTTACGTCTGTTTATTCTGAAGACCAAGCTGTCCTAAAAAGCACTATTATGACTTCCTTTACTAATTTACCGAAATAGAACAGTCATATAAAATTACAATTCAAACAGACACATTGACTGTTGTTCTTTAAAAGAAACAACTTTTATTGGATTGTATTTAGATCCCAGGTTTAAGTGTTGAACCACACATTTCTAAGTAGTGTTCATATGTTTTCTAACTATTTGTATTTTTTTCCATCAGAAGTCAAAAGGCACACTGTTATGCAAGTTAATAACAATAAGATGGCTCTAGCATTTGTAACTTGCAATTGGCTGGCATGCTAACATTGATCTCTCTTTTCACTGTTTTCTTGTTATGATAGAAGTTTTTATTGTCCAGGAAGGGCTTTCTTTAAATACAGCAAAAAAGCAAACATTGAAAGTCATACAAAGCTTGAGTTTTTTTGGGAAAAGGATTATTAATTAATGAGTGGGAACAAGAGTAGATAGGGTGATGTCCTTCCTATTCAGCTTTCTTCAGTAAAAATGTGCCTTTACATTTTGGCTTGGCATTATATTAACTTTAAGAATAAAAATGGTCTGCTATGAGGATTTAACAAATTTAAGCAGGTATGAGAATTTACTACTTACTATTTTAAAAGACTGAAGAAAGGGGCTATCTTTTTTGATGTCCAAGTATACTTTTGGGTACCTCCTGCCTGTCTGGCATATTTGACATTACCTCTAAATCAATGCTACAGGAAAATGAGTATTTTATTTTAATAGAATATAAACAATTATTCATTTGCATGAATAATATTTATTATATTTTGTTTGCATTTTCTTATAGCACAGATGGTCGTGTTTCTTCACGGTGGGTTGTAGTGGCTACATGTTTTCATTGCATACAGCCACTTTATTAGAAACTAATTCAAATCTGCAATTTCATTTTCCTTTCTTAATTATTTGACAGTATTCTGTTTTCCATTAAAGCTTCATACCAACACCACTTATTTTATATTATATTATTATAGCATTTCAGTAAAAAGACCCACACCCAACCTCTTCAGATCAAAGCTGATTGTGAATTTTGGTTTAAAGTAAAATATTTAAAATATAGAAACCATTAAACCAAAACATTTTCAACTAGCCAGCAAAAAAAAAAAAAATAAAAAATACTGAATACAAGTATATAATCTAGAATACAGAAAAACAAAACACACTCCAAGCCCAATTACCAGATTAGCATGACTGCCTTACAGCTCCAGGAGACTGGGGATTCAAGCACTGTCTGTTTGTTGTCTGTCTGGTGTTTGTATGTTTTTACCTGTGTCTCCACGAGTTTTCTCTAAGTCCTGTTGGTTTTACTACAACATCATAAACCATGTAGGTGAGGTAAACTGGCCAGAACAATTGAGTGTGGATAAATGTGCCCCATGATGGTCTGCCAACCTGTCTGTTGTTGTTTACTGCCTTGATTCTGACCCAATGTCACTGAACTGGGTTATGATGGTTTGAAAAGTGGTGATAATTTTGTATGTGACTAATACATTTGTCTCACTAACCATCATATCTAAACCATTAAGAAAAAACAATAACACTGGGCGATTAAAAAAAATTATAAATAAACCATGAAATAGAAGGAGGCTGCCATTAATGCAAAAAGCAATATTTACAGATCATGCCCACTGTAATCCTTTAACTACTTTAATTACACAGTGGACTTAAACCACCAATGATCAATAAATCAGTTTACCAAATGGCACTAAATAATCACCTACAATCTACACTGCTAATTTACACTTAAAACTAGTACACAAAGGCCATTTTCATTGCTTTCCATGTTTATGCATCCAATAAAATTTTGCATTCAGTCTCAAACTTTCATTGCAGCAAGGCTTTGTGCTCTAAGATACCTTTCTTAGCATATTGAAGACAAGGCACTATCTGTTTACACACTACCCACAGGTAGCTGAGATGTAAAAAAAATTGCTCTAGCCAAAGAACACTTAAAGGTTGCACTCTATTACAGACAGAGCAAAATGTCAGCAAAATCCCACAACAGAATGGACACCAATATTAATAAAGCCCAAAGAAGCTCATTTCTCTGAGTTTTCCTAACTCCAGTCACTATTAATTCAGTTGTCACCAAACACCTGCTGAGAAGCATGTGGCATTTCTTAAAATGAAGGACACGGACAGTGTTTCTTGATTAAAGGGTAAATGGTGTTTAACCAAAACACTGGGGTTTTACTAGGCCTGGACAGAGAAATGACAGGTTTTCGGACAACTGACAACTGAATCCAGTGCCCGATAAATTATTCACTTTTCTACTGTGCAACACTGAATTTCTGTATCATAATAAAAAAACCCAATTCTTTCAGTATCTCTTATCTGACTTGATATATTTGAAGGGCAAAATAATCAAAATCTTGTGGAGCCTTTTATTATTTATCAATTCATTCATTTTGCATTCTCAGTTTTTGCATTGCAGGGTCATGGGGAGCAAAAGACTTTCTCAGTAGCACTGGGAACAAGGCAGGAAAAAATACATTTTATCTGGGCAATTGCACTCAAAATTACTAGTACGCTCATCTTTGGGATGCAGGAAGGGACCAGAGTCCCTAAACATTACACAAATAAGTACAGGGAGAATGTATTAACTTCAAATTGTAACTGAGCTGGGAACTTAAGCTAAGACACTGTGGTAGAATTGATGCAAGTCACTGCAATATGCTGTTGCCTCCTGTCCTTTATTAACAGAATCAAAGTAAGGTTAGCATAAAGCAATTTTTTTAATGTTACATACACTGTATTTCTCTAGATTACTTTTTGAACCAAAAATTAGCATTACAAATTACATAAAATATTTTATGCATTGATAACATTACATAACCGAATGTGCAAAAATACAGCAAATAATTATTTGTTGAGTATACACATCTCTTTGAATTTCTTACTGTCTCAACTGGGAGTATTTTAATGTGTGTACAATAAAATAATTTGCATTATTCACACGACTCAGTCATGTTTTATGTAACTCAGTCACCCAAACAGCAGGGAGAATTTAATTACTGTATACAGTACAGAATGATGGGGCACTCAGGACTCAGAATAAATGGCACACAGTTTCTTTATATTTCTCCACATGTGTGCTTCTTGCATATACACAAGATAGGAAATGCAAGATAATAGCCAAACACACAATTAACTGTAATGAACTTTCTCAATTGCAGACACGCTTAACATAAGTCAGTCAGGGCCAGTTGTTCCTCCTTGGTCTTTGGTTTCACACAAATACAAGTGTCCAGGGGAGGAGGAGATGGCTTCAATCTCCACCACCTTAAGATAACCAACAAGAAAGGTAATTTACAGGTAAAGGCACTCAGGTTATTTCCTTATTTCTCTTACAACACTAAAGAATAAATCAAATAATTGAGAAGTGAGATAGTCAACAGCTAATATATGTTGACAGAATGCATACGATAGTATACACTATAAACTGTAAGTGGAATGCATCTTAAACTTGTACTTTTCCATAGATGTGCTCTAATGTTCTTTTGGAACTTGCTTGGTGCATCTGTCTACTTCCTTAGAACAGACAACCTACTGTATAAAGACTTGCTTAGTTTATACTGAAATCTGGTGAATTACTACTAAATCATCTAAATTAATACAGGTTGTTTTAAAGAAGCCTAACTAATGCCAGTTATGTTATGCCATATGGATGATTGTGGATATTGCTTGGGTTCTGCTTATCAGCCACACACATGTTATTTACATGTTCATTTAACTGTGCTAAAATATTTCTGTACCTAGGCTGTTGCCTCTATCATAACAAAATTATTGCTTCATTGATGCCTGAAGCAAGCTGTTCAGTATTTTAAAAAGAAAAGTTCCCAAGTGATGTACTCTTTATGCTATATGCATCACACCTGGTTTGCCAACTTGATAAATTATGTATATATGTCTTGGTTTGGCACCTGATAAATTATGTATATATGTCCAACACATACCTCTTTCTTATTGCAGCAGCTAGTGTTGTGCATCCTTAATTAAATCGATCTCTTAACCAAGATCCACAAAAACGTAAATCTTGAAACCTGCCATGATATACCAGCTATGGGCATAGAAGGTGGAATAAGTATTTGTAAACCATCTATCTATCATATTGTTTATATATGTTATATATGTCTGTATATATATATATATATATATATATATATATATATATATATATATATATAAATCGCAGACAATCACATTGTTATACACAAAATTCAATAATGAACTCAAAAGTAGTGCATTGCGTGTATTTGGTTTGCAAACACTTTAAACAAATAAGGTTCTTTTTAACAGCAGTATTCCCTTTACATAGTAGCAGTTAAAATATTTCTTGTAAATCTCAACTTAAACATTAAGGTAATGAAATCAAATATAAAACCAAACCTATCTGCCACTGCCAGGGCATTAATGTTTTATCTAGTTTGTTAAAATAAAAAAAGTTACCCTCAGAGTCCAAAGCCACGATCACAACATTATAACAGGCACCTTCTGAGAAACAGCAACAGCAAGTTAACATTTCTAAATCTGTTTTCTTTTTTATCTGAACAGATACCAGCAGAAACATTTTCTTTTATCACGGAGCAGTATAAACAGTCTATGTTTAGTAGCAGCACTTCGAGGGCTAAAGCTGAAATCTTTAAATAAATGCTTTTTTTAACAATTTACATGTCCATCTAATTTAGTTGAGTCTTCTTAAGGTTTGATCACATGCTGCTGTGTGCAGCCACCTTTTTTATTATACTAGTTTCAATGTCGGTTTACATGCCATGCACTTCATAGTCACAGCAGGCACAACATAGTGACACATACAGAAAAACACGGCCACAAAAAAATGACAGCATTTTCACCTAAATAATGTTAAAATAAACCAACTTTAAAAAATAGCAATTCCTTGCCAAAAAGAACTATGTCCTCCTTTCTGCTAACATTCTAATTTTTTCACATATCTAACACAGATCAGATTTTGATGTAAACGTCCAAAGCCCATTTGGTAACTGATACTGTTTTTAGATTGGACACAGCTGCTTTTTGATACTGATTTAATTCAGTACACCCATGTCTCAGCAGAGTTAAATAAATCAAATTTTTGCACAATGAAGCAAACTAATTACATCATTTTGGTGCATCATACAACATGTTAAAATCACAGAGGACGAAGTGAAAGGTCAGAGAAAAATTTTAATGCAGACATTTTTATCATTTTTTTTCTGAATGGAGATGAAGGAAATCATGGCAGAAAATGCTAAGGTTTATACAAAACATCATCCTTCTGATGTAACTCATCTTATTTAGAAAACAAACTGCTTCTAAAATGTAGAAAATTGAAAATGAAAACAGTGTAGAGTATATTCAGTATACAGAGAGCATGCAGTGCATACATTCCACATTTGTGTATGGAAATGCTCAGGCTGCATCTAGACTGTGTAATATAAACACCACAGACTTAGGACTGGATTTCTCTAATTCTGATTTGATTATCAACACCTGATAGTGAAGACAAGGCCAAAATGAAAATAAAAAAATAATTTAAGCAAATTTTTAACATAATTGAACTTATGGGTCTGTGTAATGGGACAACTTGTTGCATTTTTTTAGGGAGGAATAGCTTCTCATTAGCCGACCATACTTGTATTTTGCAGAACAATCAAATAATGCACTACTCTGTCATATCTTCTGGTTAAAAAAAAATATTGAAACACCAGAGTGGTAAAAACAGACCTCTGCAGCATGTAATGGGAACAATACATTAACAGGGTTAAACTTTATACAAGTACCACATAAAAGTGTGTTAATAAAGTGAATAAAGGACACAAGCTTTTTGGAAACATAGAGAACTAAAAGATCTGCGTTCAGGGGACAAAAGGTCTGTTTATTGATTTTTTTTTATTTTTTAGTTTTGTTAACAGTCCCTTTGCTGTCCATATATATAGGATCTAAAAGTCCTGCTTCCAGTGAGAATAAGTGCTGTGCAGCTAGCTGCAACTTCTCAATCTTCTCAATGATTGTCCCTATTTGAGACTTTACCTTTTTTTAATTTAACTCTGGATTATCATTGTGGCAAACTTTCTGGTCTTTTAGACATCATTATTTTTCACCTGTACTCTAAGGTCTTGACACTACTTTGCTGCAATGTTTCTGCTTCTTCAACATACCCATGTTGGAATGCTTGGTAAGCAAGTCTCCACTTTCCCATTTAGCTGCATCTGACTGTTCTTTTTCTGATAGGTGTTGGTGGTAACTTGGGGCTTTGTGGGTAAATGTTTTTTTGCTAAAGGAAACGTTGTAGAATTTTCTTTGGGATTGCTTCTCTTTAGTGATATAGTGTGGTGATATAGTCTCTAGCCATGATTTTTTTTTGGGTTACTAATCCATGGACTATTTGGCAGTCACACCTGACAATGGCAATCAGATATTCACTGTCACAGATTGGAGGTGTGAACTTTAATCTTCAGCTACATTCTGCAACAAATGACTTCTGTATTGATGCTGGAATGAATTCACTGCTCTTGATACACTCATCTTTCCACCAGATGTTACTGGAATGTACACGTTTTTTTCTGTCACTATAGGTCCATCTATTTGGTTTTATGGGATTTCTGAAGAATAAGCACAACTTCTCTCACCATTGAAATACAGCCTGCAACTCAAAATTGCTGCTATCTCACTATTCTCCAAGGAGACAGCACAAGTTGCAAGCAAACCCAGCCAACTACAGACCAATCTCTCTAACCTTACATTTCTTGTGAACATTATTAAACACATTGTCTCTGCTCAATTATATAATTATTTGTCTCTATGTACAGTAAATATGTATAACCCATTCCAATCTGGCTACAGAAATATTGCAGCACTGATACTGTCCTGCTCTTAGCTATAAATGGGCTCCTTACGTCTGCTGACTTATGCTCTACTAACTTCTTAGCACTGCTTAACCTCAGTGCTGTCTTTGACATGGTGTGCCATGCCTTTCTAATTAAGTTAATTGGTTTAACTTGCACTGTGTTTATTTGGTTTAAGTCTCATTTATCTAAATGCCCTCAGTTTGTTTACTAGGTAGTAATAAATCTCACTCTTGTTTAATATACATCTACTGTACATGCTGCCTGTAAGAGCAACATTAAAAAGTTAATGACACTTGGACTGTGGAATTTCTGTGGATTAATCATACTCAATGCTTAAACCTTTCTAGAAGATACACTGTGAAACTACTTTGGAAACCCTATACAAACAAATCTACATTGCCTTTAGGGTATATGATAAGGAAATAAAATCTGGACAGTCACTGCTCTGCAGATGGCACTTATATTGGCATAAAACCTACACTTATTTTTAACACCACTATCCTCGCCAGTCGCTTCGAAGAAATACAATTATGGATGCATAGTAATTTCCTTAAAATAAAGATTCCAGTTATTTTATTTGTGACTTCTTCATCTATACACAAAGTTAACCTTTTAAATATTTTGATTAAGGTATTATCCTTTGCCTGTGCACATAACTTTAGAGTTATCTTTGACAGTCAGCTAACATTTGAAGCACTCATTAAAAAGTATCACTAAAATTCCCTTTTATCACTCTCACAATAATGCCAGACTACTGCTACTTCTCTCACAGTCTGTTATATACACACCTTCATCACATATAGACTAGATTATTTAAATGTAGTTCTTTTAAGTCTACCTGAAAAATCCCTTATGAAGCTTAAGTATATGCAAAGCTGGTTTTATTCAAATCTCTATGCATCACCATATCACTCCTGCACCGCCAAAATCCTTGTTCATATGTGCATACATTGTCCCTAACTATACTTGTATGTATGACCTAGTCAAGCTCTACATTTCGCTACACTTCTGCTGGCTCCTTCACCAGGCAGCAGTCTCCTGCAAACTTTGAACTGTGGGTGACAGAGATTTTTTTCTGTAGTGCTCTTTGATTATGGAATGCCTTGCCAGTAGCCATAAGAAACACTCCTATGGTTAACTGCTTTAAGAAGCTAAATAAAAGTTACCTTTTCAAACTAGCTTTTAAGGGTTCTAACATTTTCTCCATTTATCCTGCAACATTTCATGCATGTTTTACACTGTTATAATTTCTGCTGTGTTGTATTTTTAATTTTCTTGGTATGTTAGGTATAAATCTTTATATATAATACACTACCACAGCTATTCGTTTGTCTGTCCAGGATTTTAAATCACTTGTAGCTCTCAAACCGTTAGATCTATTGACCTGAAATTTGGTAGACGTATACTATGTGACATCTACTGTCTGCTTTCAGGGTGATAATTGACCTCCAAGGTTATGACTTTTTTTTATTTTATTGTAGAATCAACTCTTGCCAGCGGCCAGCAGGACGGCTGTGTAGTGCATGCGTATGGGCGCTGATCTCATCCCTACCACCTTCACTGTCATTTCCCCTACTTCTTCATATCTTAAATCATTCCTGAGGCAGATTGAAGATTTAAGTGCCAGCTTAAGTGAAAAATTAAAGAATACGTACTAAGTAATTGAGCACAAACACTGACTTAATCAGTTTTAATGTGAAAAGATGGTGACGAAAGAAGAGAAGACCTCTAGGGTGGAGAAAAGAAGAGCTGCTCAGGAAGCAGCAAGCACATCACCCTCTGAACAAATGTACAGAGAGAGAGTATGAAAACTATGAATGCTCAAGTCAAGTATATTCACTGCACATTATCATGCAGTACACCGTTACTGGTTGTTTATATTTTCCTATCCTATCATATCATCTAGTCATCATTAATATTTTAATGATGGAACCCAAAACTGTGGGAGCAGTGACAAGCACAAATATAGCACCTTCTGAGCAGGAACACTCATAGCAGTATTCGGGCGACCGTTATGTAAACTCAGAACCAATTACGAAAAAAAAAAGTTCACACAGAATGACCCTCTAAAAGGGGAGCATCTGCACAGCTATCTGTCTTCAGTCTAGCACTGATGCATGGGTGGAGCAAGTCCTTCTCAGGATAACCATCAAAACAGCCATGAAAAAGAGCACTAATCCATTTGAACTACGCAAATAGTAGATCACCGAGGCCACAGTTTCATCTACCCCGCTACAGGCTTGGAAGCTCTTTTGGTCCCAATTTCAAATAGCAGCCAAGCACAATGGTTGGGGTGCCCGTACCACCACCACATCTCTGGGACTGGCATTTGAGGGGGAACCTGTACAAGTGTGGATGTACCTCTGGCCTGAGGATTTCAAAAATATGTCCACTCTAGTCACAGCCTTGGAGAAGAGGTATGGCCATTAATGGTTCAGCAACAGCTTTGCTTGGCTGTACTATAGACCATGAAGGGAGCGACCGCAAAAGCAAAGAGGATCAAAGCCATTTTATGCCTGCTCGACTGATGCCCTGTCCCACCGCTTAGATCATTGGGGACGCCGTTCAGAGACATCATGAAACTTCACTGGGGTGATGCCATGAGGGAGGGGTTGCCCCGCCCCTCCAGCCCTCAACCAATGAGCATCCACACTATTCGGTTATCAGATCTTTGCAGACAGCCCCCAAGTCCCTTGTCACTTTGGACCCAAAAACTGTCAGGCTCTGTTAGACTGTTTCAATCATTAACACAGGAATGCTGCTACGAGAAGAGGGCTGGGGGGGTGACCAGTGTTATTTTAAAAAAAAAAAAGTGCCTGAAATTCCACTTGAATGTCAACACGAATTCTGGTGGATCCCCCTGAAGGTGCAGTGTATACTGGAAGCAGTTCTCAGATTTGCATCAGACTCTAAGGAAAAGGCTGCCTTTACCATCGGACAGGGGTTGTGGCATTTTAATGTCATGCAATTTGTCTTATGCAATGCACCCGCCACATTCGAGTGCCTGATGGAATCGGTCCTTGCTGGTATACTACTTGGCCACTGCATTGTACATTTGGATGACAACCTGGTACACGTTCCGAGTTTCAATAGAACACTGCAAAAAATCGCATAAGTATTGTCCGCCATCAGGGCTACCAAGCTATGGCTAAATCCGGGAAAATGGCAGCTTTTAAGACACATGGTAAAGTTTCTGGGAGACTTGGTCAGCAGTGTGCATGTTGCCATGGCCATGATAAGGCCTCCACCCTCAATGTCTCTGAGCTCTGCAGCTTCCTGGGTCTCTTGTCATATTACTGGAGGTTTGTCCGGGATTTCACCCACATAGCAGCCCCCTTGCATCAGCTGAGAACCAAAGGCTCCAGTACTGCACCTGTCCTGGCTGTCCCAGACCTGATGAAACTATTTATTATAGACACTGATGCCAGCAACTTGGGCATCGGAGTAGTCCTAACCCTACCCAAGGGGGACAGGGAAAGGGTTTTTGGGTATCTCTGTCACTGACTGAGCAAGCCAGAGAGAAACTATTAAGTCACCAGGAGAGAACTCCTTGCCATTATATCCGGTTTGTACCTCTTTCAACCCTACTTGTTTGGTAAACCCTTCAACCTGCAGACAGATCATGCCTCTCTCACCTGGCTATTAAAATTCAAAAAGCCACAGACTCTGAAGGAATACCAGTTTGACATCAAGCACAGGGCCGGAACCAGGCATTCCAATGCCGATGCTCTTTCTCGCTGTTCCTGCCATTATTGCACCCGGGCAGAACAATGCCAGGGAGCCCCTGCTGAGTGCCATGTTTTGACAATCAAACTTATACAGCTCTCCAGTATGCATGGTCTTGGCACACAGGAGTTCAAACAGGCACTTTGGGTTTGAGAAATGTTTATTACAAATAAAACTCATTATTATCATCAGTGGTGTTTTCAGCATATACAGTCTCTTTGGGCTTTGTGCCTGGACTCAAGCAGAGCCATCCTGAGAAGCTGGCCACAAAAGTAGTTGTGCAGTGGGTTTGTGTGGGGAAGAGATAAAGATATGCTTAAGGATTTAAAGAGCAGTACTTGTGACACTTATAAGATCTGCACCTCTGCTTAAATCCACCGAACTGAATACATAGTCACTGGTGATTTTTGGAAAACATTCTGGTTTGGATCGACTCACAAAGATGGGGAAAGCGAGTGCAGTTGGTGCTTCCTCTGACTCAAATTTAGCAGTGTAAAGCAGAATCAGAAACACTGCATAAAGAAGTGAGGGAAAGAAACTGGGTTTAACAATGTAGTCACAGCATCGCCTGAATAACAGCATATAAACAAAATTACACAAAATGTTGACATATGAACATATTATTTTGTCATACAGTACAACCACCAAGGAATACATTATGAAAATAATCCTATATTTCAATACGAATCAAAAATTCAACACTGAAAGCAGAAACACAAGAAAATATTAATTCTTCAAATGGTGAAGTGTATGGCTAATACACAACAATAAACACAACATTCACAATTTCAATCCAAGAACACAGAATATAATTCTGCAGGCCGATGTCATCACAAAGGTTTCATTTCCCGTTTTTGTTCAATGGGCAAAGTGCTAAAT
Source organism: Polypterus senegalus (assembly GCF_016835505.1). NCBI lineage: Eukaryota > Metazoa > Chordata > Cladistia > Polypteriformes > Polypteridae > Polypterus > Polypterus senegalus. Next base: position 94,052,991 of record NC_053157.1, read on the forward strand.
TGTATTGTACTTAAATAATTGATATGATTCATGATAAAGTTGATAACATCTATTCCAATGCAGTGAGATGTACAAATGCACCTCTTAAACTGAAATTCCAACACTGGTTAAATGAAAGGATTCTATCCTTTAAGCTTCAATGCGGAACTAAAAAAATTCAGTCTGCATATAAGCAAATGTATCAGATTACGCTGTAAAACTATAGGGCTGAAGGGCATGCTCAAGCAGCCCAGAAACATCCTAAGGGTGCCAGAAACAAAAAAAAAATATCTCAAATATTTCTAGATAAATATTTCTATTAGTGTATAATATAAATTGGAAAAAATGATTACACAAACTAAGTTGGTTTGCCACTAAAAATTTAACAATATGTTAACATATTGTGGCGCATTTGTGCTTATTTCATTTATACAAAACAATGCCATCAGCTGGGAATAGGGGGCAGTGCCACAGTCTAAATGTAGAGATTCTTCTGATGATTATCATTATTAATAAAACATGTAGGTAAATATTTTTTTACATTCAATATTGTATCTACCTATTAATATCACTTTAGTGAGGTTGGCTAGCATCCTTAGCTGCATTTGACACATGGCAGATAGCCCCTAATGAATAAGATGCCAGTCTCGAATAAAAAGGATATTTACTCAGCAATACACACATTCACAATGAGTACCTTCAAAGAAAATGTTTGGGTTGACTGATGACCCTGAGTAGTTATTGTGAGAGTAAGTAAGCCTTCTGTTCTGGCAGTCCTATAGTGGAAAAAGTGAGTAAAGAACATAGATGGATATACCGCATTTGATACAAACTAAAAATAATAAATGTATCTATCCTGACAAACTATTTGTTGTTTAATTTCTGGCGCAAGACTTTTTTTCACATCCCAACAACATGCAAGCTCGGTTAACTGATGACATTACATTGACCGTGATATATGTTAGTGTAGTTGTATGTGAGTGTGCCTTTCAATGGTTGAAGTACTATTCGTTGCTGGTTCTAGTCTTGCAGCGCTTGACTTTTCTAGGATAAGCCTCATTAACCCAAGAAACATGTAATGGAAAAAGCAGATTTTGAAAATGGATGGATGGACCCAACACTTTGATCCTCATTTCTTGCCCGTACACTATTTTCTGCTACATCAAACTCACAGAGCTGTTGACAAGCAACACTAATAGGAATACATGGCACTAAATCTCACCCTTCCAGATTGCCTTGCCGCTTCCCTTTCATGCCTCAGTAAAGATGGGTTTAACAAATAAAGGCTTTTTCTTCATTTGCAGGAAGAATCAATAAGCATCCATGCTTGTGATTTTATATTTGTTTGTCAACAAATATAACATCACATCACCAATGTAAGGAGTAATGTGTTTGGTTACATAATACTGCCTCTTTGATTTGCCATGTATGGATAGCCGTGGTATTTTTTAAACTATTGTCAGTCTGCATCTCGAGTAAAGGTGTTGGAATATACATTTTTCCCCATGTTAATCTTGTCCGAAGGGAGAGAGAAATGAAAGTGACCATTTTTTTTAATTTAAAAATAAAAATTAATAGTTAGCTCCCAATTCAGTGGCAAAGAAGAAAGTACAAGAAAATTATGCTTGCTGAGTCTGCTCTGTATAGTCTCTATATACAAAAATATTTTTTGCTTTCAAAGTATTTGTTAACGATGTTGCAATGGATCAGAGGCGGGAAGTAACGAGACAACAGAACTTCAATACTGTTCTTAAGAAGTATTTTTGTGTAGGATATCTGAATCTTTACTTGAGTATTTCTTTGAGACATTTTCCTTAAACTCACTACATTTCAAAGGAAAAAAATCTGTACTCCCTACAATAAAAAAAATATCGGTTATTATCTTGCCAACAAGTTTCTGCATCCAACAAGCAGGGGAAAATAGGTCAGATCATTTTATTAAATTATTTGCATATATATGCAATATCCCATTATATATTTAGTTATGTCTTTGATTTGATCGTATAAAAAACATTAAGCACATGAGAAAGAAACAAAAGGAACAGCGTAGGCAGCAACTGTGGTGATTTAAACAGTGAAGATATGGTCAAACCAATGTTAAGCAAAATACAAGTGGTTAGCACAAAAACAAGTCTTGATGAATGCTTTGCCTTTTGTGTCAGCCATAAAAACATGAGTTGACAGCATTCAAAATTCACCCTCCAATTTTAAAAATATTTATAGAGTTAAGCGTGCTGACATGAACTTTTGTTTGACTTGCCACTTGGATATAATGATTATTAAAATGATAACTAAAAATCAATTGAAATAAACTAGGATTATTTAATAAATATGATTTTTCAATGACATTATTGGGATAGGCTACTATATGGTAAGTGCTTAAGCATGCACACACACACACACACACACACACACACACACACACACACACACATACACTATATAAAGGCTAATGTTGATAATGAAAACAGATAGCAGAGATATTGGGAGATATTAATCTGGAATGGTACCTAAGGAATAAAAAAAACAGATTTAAGTCCAATTAATTTTAATATTAAAATTAAGTTTAATATTAATTAATTCAAGATTAGTTATCAGTTTTATAAGTAATTTGTAAGACTTCTTGACAGATTTTTGAAACTGAAGCTCTTTATGCATGCTTGTTTTCATTGTATTTCTCATTATGTCTTTTCACATTTACCACTTGAAATAAATAATTGTTTATTAAACCTCTTTCTTATACCTGAATATTAATCAGAGCAATTTTCAACTAAAAGAAATGTTTACTTTTATACTCAAAATTAAATGTAAGAACATGTATTTTTATACATTTACTTGAGTAAAATAATGACTTGTATTTTTACTTAAGTAATGCATTTCTATACTTCTGCCACCTCTGCAATGGGTAAATCATTTAACTATAACCTGTCCAGTGCCTTGATACTCACCTCTCTGTCTATCTGTCCCTTTCTCTCTCTCTGATTGCTGATCACTGCAATCATAATGATTCTCTCCCTATATATCACTCTATCATTAATTTACTTTTGTTTTATTACTTTAAAGAGATAAAAGCAGAAGTCTGAAAGTGACAACTTTGAAATTGGGTGCATGCTTTAAAAGGAAACTGTATATGGCAATTTTTAGTTATATTTATTTAAAAAAACTAGGGGGCTTTGCCCACTGCTTGCTTCACTCGCCAACCCCTGTGTTTGGTTAATCAGATATACAGTAATCCCTCCTCGATCGTGGGGGTTGCGTTCCAGAGCGATAGGTGAAAATCCGCAAAGTTGAAACCATATGTTTGTATTGTTATTTGTATATATTTTAAGCCCTTATAAACTCTCCCACACTGTTTATAAATATCCTCCGCACAGTTATACAGTAAACCCTTGTTTATTGCGGTTAATCCGTTCCAGACTGTAGCACAATAAATTAATTTCCACGAAGTAGGATTCTTTATTTATAAATCTAATACGTAATACTTGCTCTGATTGGGTAGCTTCTCAGAAATCTGTCAATATCGTCCCTTGTATGAAATCAACTGGGTAAACCAACTGAGGAAGCAGGTACCATAAATTAAAAGACCCATTGTCCGCAGAAATCTGCAAACCAGCGAAAAATCTGTGATATATATTTAGATATGCTTACATTTAAAATCCGCGATGGAGTGAAGCCGCGAAAGTCGAAGCGCGATATAGCGAGGGATCACTGTACAATTTTTTTTTTTCTTTGTAATTGTTTCAATTTCATTATATGCACTTTTACTTTAAAGCTTCATAAAAAACAATATTTTCTGGAGACACATTGTAACAATGCAACGTATAACTGCCCATGAATGAATATTGTTTCTGCTTCTCTGAGAAATAATTTGACTTTTTCTAATGTTTGTCCCTGTAATTTATTGACTGTCATAGCAAAAGCTATTCTCATAGTAAACTGTAAATATTTAAATACAAATAGCATATCACTATCTCCTTTGGTGTGTAATGTTATTCACGGAATATATACATTACCTTTCTTTTTGCCTGTTAAAATTTGCATCGCTTCTCCGTGATCTATACTAATAAAAGGCAAAGCCCTCACTCACTCACTCACTCATCACTAATTCTCCAACTTCCCGTGTAGGTAGAAGGCTGAAATTTGGCAGGCTCATTCCTTACAGCTTACTTACAAAAGTTGGGCAGGTTTCATTTCGAAATTCTATGCCTAATGGTCATAACTGGAAGGTATTTTTCTCCATTAACTGTAATGGAGTTGAGCTGCAATGACGTGGGGGGGGCGGAGTTTCGTGTGACATCATCACGCCTTCCACGTAATCACGTTAACTGACTGTCAACGCAGTGCGTAGAAAACCAGGAAGACCTCCAAAAAGCGCTTAAGAAAACATGCATTATATAATTGAGAAGGCAGCGAAACAATAAGAAGCGAGCGAGTGACATATAATACCATATTCATGAGTGCTGCTACCTCGGAAAAAAAGCACGGTGTAAACCTAAACTTTAAATTAAGTTCATAGACAGGCTACCGCTGGCGTTTCACATGCCCACAGGTAATGCGGGATACAAGTTTAATGAGAGGGCGAGGATATAAGCGGAGTTTTGATCACTTTGTAACTAAGTTAAAATTGTAGGTGAAGGGTGTGCTAATGCAAATTCCGAGACTGTGTTTGTGGGGATTGACAGTTAAGGCGGGTGGGGGAGTCACGTCATCATCTCCCCGCCCATTCATCCCATTTCACTCTGAGCTGAGCTCTGCAGCTAACGCCGTCTTCCGAAGCAACCGTCAGACTGCCACCAAATACTCACAGAAAAATCCACAAGTTAATACACACGCTCTCTCTAGAGTTTCTCCACACTGAATCCTCCAGGCACTACTTACAAAAGGTTACATTGACAATCGTGTTACGTTATTTTTAAAATCTTTCCTTTTCTTAGCACAAGCACAGCTGAGAAGCTTTGATGCATGTGCTCCATAAGCGTTAAAAATAATGCATTTAATCACACTTTGCATTACAAGCAAAGAGGAGCTTTTGTCAATGCATGATTTCCTGGTACACCAATTACACTGATCAGCGCATCCCGATTCATTTTACCCTCGCACCACCTTAGTTTGAGAAGAAGTATGAAAAAATATGAGGTTAACACAGAAAAACAGATCACCAATTCAAGCTTTATGAATAATCGTTCGCCATCAATAATTGTTTTGGTAAAGCCATCCTCCTGCCATTTTATAATTTTTCCGCCATTAGCCATGATTAAATGAGCGGTAAATAAAGTAAGAGCAAAGCGAGGTGACTTATTTAGGCAGGCATATATATGACAGCAACACTCATGACAATGTCAATCATGTTACGTTATTATTAAAATGTTTCCTTTTCTTTTCATTACTTCTTTAACACACTACTTCTCCGCTGAGTGCGGGTATTTTGCTATATATATAATATATGAATTACCTCCAAAGAGCGCTGAGACTTTTGATATCATGAGCGTGTGTACAAAAGGGGTCTCCTGCCCAGCAAAAGTCGAGCAGCCAGCGCACGTGCATAGCTGTGCCGGCCTTTGAGACGCTGACTGCGCTTCTGCTTTAAGTCAAAGTGAGCACTTTTAATTTTTTTCATCCTCCCCCTGCGCTATAGCCCAGACAAGTGCAAACACAGGACCCCTTTTCTACACCACGGCAAAATAATATTAAGGCGATTCACACTTTCTTTTGCACGTATACGATTATGAGGTCCTAAACTCGGATTATGAATTCACGCACAAGAGTGCAGGACTGACAGTGCCATCACAGCCGATTAATGGCGGGGACGTCTCACCAGTCTACACAAGATCCACCGCGACTGTCCCCAAAAGGCGATCATAACGTCAGCGAACACATCTCTATACTATATAAAAGAAAAAGGCAACTTTCCTTTCTTTACACCTTTTTCCTTTTATGCCAAACCAAAGCCTTTCTCTCTTAACACTGCAGAGGACACAAAACTAATTTTCTTTAAATGCCGGTAAGGCACATTACCAGAGGCACAAATTTGAGCGTTCACATAGAAAATGTAATTTCTATACCACAGCCATCGTGTAGCCCCTTTCAAAAGGGATCTACTACCGAGAGATGATCCATATACATTTTAGCTGCTGTTAGTTACTTACCTGTTGTGTTACACCGTCTTTAAAATGTAGTTTACCCACAACCACTCCAGTAGTGCTCAATGTACCTGTACTTCTTGAAAGCGTTAATGTTTTACTGTTTAATAACTTATAGACTATATTTTATTATTTTCCCTTGCACTCAGTGACCAAAGCTATACACACACATATAGACACATACAAACATACACACAAGTATATGTATGTGTATATATATGTATGTATGTGTATATATATATATATATATACTAGCAAAATACCAAGCTTACAGCGAGAAGTAGTGTGTTAAAGAAGCAATGAAAAGAAAAGGAAAC
>NC_053157.1:94061926-94114426 GCF_016835505.1 Polypterus senegalus
TGTATGTGTGTGTGTGTGTGTGTGTGTGTGTGTGTGTGTGTATATATATATGACAGCAGCAATCCAAGCTGTGAGAAAACAGTAAAAAGGAGGCATGTCAGACGTCGTGGTACATTTTCTGATGCAGCTAGACGAAAATAACTTTGTGACGCTGCCACCAAATACACAAAACAATTACTTTGACAATCATGTTATATTATATTTAAAATGTTTCCTTTTCTTTTTCATAACTTCTTTAACACATGACATCGCTGCGAAGCGGGGGTATTTTGCTATATACATATATCACAGCGACACTCATAACAGTGACAAAACAATTACATTAACAATCATGTTACGTTATTTTAAAAATTTTTCCTTTTCTTTTTCGTACCTTCTTTAACACACTACTTCTCCGCTGCGAAGCGCGGGTATTCTGCTAGTCATAAATATACACCTGACCGAATTGTGTATTCTTTGAAATTCAGCTTGTCGTTGCTTTAACTGTTGTGGAACCACAGATTTTTAAAGCATATGGTCTAATATTGTGTAAATCCACGTTTTGTGCATAAGAATGATGCGAATGCGAAAAGACTCTACTCTTTGCCTTTTATTTCTGACCTCGATTTGTCCTGCTCTTTTTTCAATTATACCTGGTTTTGATGATTAATCACCTTTTATTTTGCGGTAATGCAATCTATTTTATATATAGGATAATATATATATTATCCTTTTTTTGATACGTTAGCGACTGACATGATAAAGTGTCACAAAAGTTTTACTTGAACAGTCTCTTACTTCATAACCCCAAACACAATTTTCTAGCACCCTCTACAATCCCCCATACCGCATCAATCAATACCTCGCTATCAGTCTTCCGTGCTGTACTCCGCCCTCCCTCAATCGGACCGAACAGTCACTTAAAACCAAAAAGGCCACAGCTTGGCTGGGACGCTGCAATACTTGCGAATTTTACTGGTTTCATAATCTCTTATCTGCCTTTTTTTCTTTCCAGTGCCTTTGGGTGTCTATTCTCCGTATTGTCCTTATACGCTTTATATGTGTTGAGAGCACAGGATGTGTGTGCACTACGTGCTTTTACACGACTGACTGTTTTTTGATGGATGTGCTCTTATATGATATCTGTTGTAAGTAGGGTGTGTCTTGCAAGAATCTCATGTTCCACATCTACGCGAGACAGCCCTGGGCCAGTCTCTTGGTACCAAATCTCATGTTTACGGTCCCTGCGAGACGCTACGTGGCAAGTCTCTTTTGTCTTGCGGGTCTTTTAAATGTCTTTCGAGAACCTCCGAGAAAATCACGTATTGTCGACTTACTTTTGCACTCCAGGATTTCTTTTTATAATAGAGAGATGCATTTCTGTATTAGTGTGACATCATTGAAAATATGATATGAATATTTGCATTTAGTGCTGCCTGGTAACCTAAGCAGCTTTGTAATTCCAGATACAATTCTGAAGTACAGTGTAGCTCCAGTCCAAGCACAGGGTTCGTCTGCCCCTCCTGACCAACCTGTGAAAGGTCCATCACTTCCTGACCAACCTGCATGAGGTACATATCTTCATAACAGCCAGCTTTCAGTCAGCCAGTTAATCCAGCTGACTGGCCATCAGTTTTATCCGATTCATTCAGAACAGAACAGACTTAGTGGAAAGAGGGCCAATCCAGGATAGCCCAGATTTCACATTTCCCAGAAGAGAAGATGGGAGTATCATAATTACTTCTACAGAACATTAGTGAATGAGGAAAAGATAAAGTATACCTGGCCTATGTACTCAAGACAAAATTACACCATTTTACTGCTTTTTCTGCAAGTTATTCTCAAAGAAGGAGTACAAATAAATATCAGACAGACTATCAAATAGGACAAATATAGGCATACTTCTGAAAAGCCATGAAAGCAATCCACAGCACACAACCCACATGGCAACCTGTAAAGATTTTGAACTACATCTACAAACTGGAAGGACCATAGACCAAGCTGAAAGGACATTTTTTGAGGCAATCAGTAAAATGTTGGACACGATGGTTACTGACAGTAAACAGACCAAATATGATTCAATCATTTTGGATGGTACTCCTGACATAAACCACCAAGAGCAGATGTCAATCATCATAAGGACTGTCAAAATGGATGAAGCACCACAAATTAAGGAACACGTTATCAGATTTCTTGTGGCTTTCCAAACAACAGGTCTTAGTTTGTCATCTTTAATTTTTGACAGGCTTAGGAAACTAAATATTTCATTTGTTAAGTGCAGTACACAGGCGTATGATAATTGTGCCAACACAAAGAGGATGAAAAGAGAAAAAATCCTCATGCACTTTATGTTCCTTGTGGGGCAGCAAAAGCATAAACAGATGCCATCAGCTACTTTGGCAACATACAGAAACTGTACACCCTTTTCTCAGCAGCCAAACAAAGATAGACAATCCTAAAGGAATATGTGACTATGGAGTGACATAACAAGATCGATGCAAAGTGGTCATACCACTTCCTCATTTGCCCAATATGACTCTTGTAGTCTCCCACAATGCAGCTCTATGTGGCACCTGACCTCGTCATGAATGAAAAAACATTAACATTACTGTTTAGTTACAGAGACACTGGATTGCTGCAGCTCAGTTCTTTGCTAAATACATGTGTGAGGAAATGAATGTGGAGTGCTAGAAGAATAGAGACTAAGAAGCAACAAAAAATGTTACTTATTTAGCCCAAGAGGAGCCTATGGTAGACATCACAAAGAGGCTAGAAACTGCATTCTTTAATGTAGTTGTTGACAAAACCATTGAACACTTAAAGGATAGGTTTGAAGCACTGAGTGAAGTGGGTGCCAGATTTGGAGTGCTGCTCAACTTAAAAAAAAAAAAAAACTAGATGGTGGGGAATAGTGCAACCAGTGTGACAAGCTCTGCAACACATTAAGTGTTAGAGATGAATAGGACATTAATGGAAAAGAGATGGCTCTGGAAATTAGCAATTTGCCAACAAGCCTGCCTTCTGATGACATGAGTGCATTTGACCCTCTATCTTTCATCCACAAAAAACACCTGAAAGAACTGTACCTCAATCTATGGATTTGCCCTGCAAATCATCTGCACTCTTTCTGTGGCTATGGTGGTTGCAGTACAGACAGCTTCTCAAAGCTGAAACTCATCAAGACTTACCTGAGGTCATCAAAGGGTCAGGATCACCTTACTGGTCTTGGATAATCAGCATCAATCATGAGATGTCACATGATGACATCATTAATGACTTTGCTTCTAAAAAAGCCAGGGAGCAGTTTTGAGGATGTTAAAGACTGTGATCACAGTTACATGTGGTTCTTTACAAAGTACAACAGAAGTATTACTTTTCCTGTAGTTTTGCTTTTACTTTTTGCACTCTAAAAAATGATGCTTGTTTATTTTATTTTTATACTAGGTAATGTGCTATTTTGTTTTCTTCTCATCTTGTAGTTTGCAGGATGAATTTTTATTCTAAGCAATTGTTTAATTCATTACCTGTTCTTCTGGACAATGCCCTAGTTTATTTTTTACTGTTTTAGGTGGGAGGGGAAACACTTTTTATGTTATTATGTTTCATGTTGGAGAACTTTGTTTCCCAAATTTAAAATAAACATTTTTCAGAAAAATGCTGCATCTGTTGAATTTATGGACGTAGAGGAGCCTCATTGTTTACCCTTTATAGTCTTTTTCTGTAGGTTTAAATTGCTTGAGTCAACTTGAGATCATTGATTTGAATTTTAGATTTACAAAACTTGACTATTTTCTTCTTAACTTGTAACAGATTGATGCATCACCACGGATCATCTTAAAGGGTATGAACTTCCCCGATAGTAGTTTTACAAAATAGGGGCTTCCAAACAGATGCTTGTATAGAGCCCCAAAAAGCTAGTAACGACCCTGTTTAATTAACACTTTTTAGTTCATGGCTGTAAAACAGCATTGGATACCAGGGAGGAACAAACCCTAGAAAACACAATAGTCCAAGGCATGGCAGAGTCATAAAAGCATTCATCAGATTAATTAAGTGTTGCCAAGCCATGCAATCACCAGTATTTTGAACATGATATAAGATCAAAGTGAATGTTGTAAGAAAGTAGCGTTAACTGCAAGGCACAAACCAACCCCCGTATATGACATCAGGCCATTGTAAGACACATTCAGCAACATCATGCGAGTTTAAATGTGTCTTATGTAAGACAAAATGCTGCCTCGCAGTTAGGAGACCCGGGTTCGCTTCCCGGGTCCTCCCTGCGTGGAGTTTGCATGTTCTCCCTGTGTCTGCGTGGGTTTCCTCCGGGCACTCCGGTTTCCTCCCGCAATCCAAAGACATGCAGGTTAGGTGGATTGGCAATTCTAAATTGGCCCTAGTGTGTGCTTGGTGTGTGGGTGTGTTTGTGTGTGTCCTGCGGTGGGTTGGCACCCTGCCCAGGATTGGTTCCTGCCTTGTGCCCTGTGTTGGCTGGGATTGGCTCCGGCAGACCCCCGTGACCCTGTATTCGGATTCAGCGGGTTAGAAAATGGATGGATGGATGGATGAATATACAGCAAAAACTGTGTGCATTAATAAAGCAAAATAAAACCCGAACCAATCTCAACCAATTATGTCAATCTAAAGCAAGGAGACTGCTTTAGATTGTAAACTGCACAATACCCAGTACACTTAAAGAAAATTAAAGTGCAAATCAAATATTAAAAAAGCTCCAAAAAAGATAAATGCCAAGGGGAAAAAGAAAAATCTAATAAGAGAACATATCATATCAAATATTCAAACCGAAGGGTATTATTGTATGTACAGATGCCAAAGGGCTAAACCTTAGAAGTTTGCCAAGGCATATTAATAGACACTAATATACACAGAAATGCATTAAATCCATTTGTACTTTTTTCAGCCTTATGGGAGAGTCATTATGCATGCGCCCACCAATAAATGCCAAAGCTGACCTGAGCACTGCTTGTAGATTAGTGCTGGGAAGGGAGTATTATATAAATGAACGAAAAAATCTCTAGAAAGGCTGAAGGATTTTCCTCTCAAGTGAAAGAGACAACAGCAGCTTCATATATCCATTAGTGATAAATTATAATATAGATCTAATGAAACAAGACTACAGATTTTTCAGCAAGTCAGCCCAGAGGTTTACACCTGATATTTTAGTGTCCTTGTTCATTTTTGATGTGGCTGTGGAATTTTTACCAGTAATCTTTATTACTCACGTTCCCATTATGTTTATTTTTTGTTTGTTTTTTTTTTAAAAAAGCTGTACATGACATATTAATTTAAGGTGTAATATATAAAAATGAAGATGATTCTAAGTAAAGGGAACATGGGTTCTGAAAACGGTCAAATACTTAAATGCCCCCAAAGTTGTTCAACGTAAAGCTAGAATACTGTATAAGGCAGAATGTCATGGCTTTATTATCAAACTGGTCAAGTAAATGGAGACTCAAAGTGAAGTGGTTAATATAGATGCTACGATTTATACCATGACAAACCCTTTCCACATTTGTTTCTCCTCCTGCTTTTACTGCAAGTGGTGCTTTTCGAATAGTGGATGGCTGACAAATCCTTTAGGAGACCCTTTTTGTCTAATCTGGTGCTCCTGATTACCTTACTTCCCTTTCCTCCCCACTGAGGGAAGGCTTCCGTCTACATTTCCAATTTCACTTTCATCTTAGTCTAAGCAGCCGCAATACATTCATTTAGTCCTTTTCTAAATTGATTTTAAGGTTGTTGAGAACTACTGAACCAATAAATCCTTAGATCAAATATATGAAACAGGCTTGGAAGACTTTATTTAAACATTTTAATAATAGCTGAGACTGTTTAAATAGTGCACATAAATCCATTTATTGATCATCCCTGAAATTACATTTTAAATCAGGTAAACATAGATTTGTTGAAGATTCCTAGAGGTTCTGCCTGCGTGTTTGCATTCTGTGATCAGCTGATATCACCTTCATGGTGTAGTTCTACTTCTGTACATTGTTCTTGATGAAAAATAGAAATTACATTCATTCATCTAAGTATTATACACGCACACATATTTTTACCTGCTTGTGCCTTTCTACTTGATGTTTGTCTTTGACAAAGTACTTGAGTCTCCAAGTTGCCATACTAAATTATTTTGGTGCATTCACAAATCTGATTCACATTTTGCTCTGTAAGACGCTACCTCCAGTAACTCAAGCCATTACTGTTACTCTAAGTAAGAAAATTACAAATCACTTTTGTGCGAGGAATTCTCTTATTCGTCTCTTCTTTTATCTTTCTAGAATAAATCACACCTTTTTTTTTACAATACCCATTCAACTTACAACTAAACATATGCAGTTTTTTTAGAGCTACTGTGCGTTTACCCAAAGGAAAGGCAACCCAAAAGTGTTGAATTTTTTTCAACAAAACATGTTATTATGTGTAACAGAAACATGTAAATAGTTAAAAAAAAAAAAAAAAGTCAATATATTCACAGTAGGAAAGGTATGTCTAGTGTACACTGCTGTGCTGATGCAGATTTAGTATATATGCCTCTTGTAATATCTTTTAAACCAGTCATCAACACACAGGCACAGTTCAAGCAGATGTCAAAAGATTTTTCTGTTGCTTGCAATGACAAGAATGTCAGTGCCTGGTCTGCATTGCCTGGTCTGCATGATTGTATCAACTGTACTTGCCATTTCACTTGGTCCCTCTACTAGTATGAAGTATCAGTTTCTAGGAGTAGCCTGTGCCATTTTCACAAAACATGCAGAACTTGATACTGAATCATGCCCATTTAAATATAATGTATGAACAAGTTAGAGTTAACTGAACCTGTTTTAATGAAAATAGGCCATGCACTCCAAAAACCTCCTCAATTCTATCTGCCTAATTTCTTCAAAAAACATTAAGATGAGTTTTGAAACTATATAAAGTTCTAGTATCTACCAGACTTGGTACCTCAGGGTCTCTAATCAATTTAATATACATGTCTTTGGGGAAAAATGATATGCTCAAAAAAAAAAAAAAACTTCTGCAGACACAGGGACACTGTAGACTAAGCAGGAAGAAAGTCTGGGGTTTGGATTTGACAATTTTACATAATCCTTTCGTCCTTCAGGGTAAATGCAACATTATTAAGCTTTGTGCAATGATCATTTGCAACATTTCTTTATTTCTGTACAGTTCTACATCTCTAATCTTTAATTTTACCGTACTTACTAACTTAACAAATCTTGGTTGTCTCTAGGTAGGCCATGCTAAACATAACCATCCATCGTTCTATTTCTCTGCTTATTCCACTTCACGGTCGTGAGGTGCAAGAACCTATGTTAAAAGGACGCAGGGCAAAAGCTAACCCCAAACATGGCTCTAGTCCATTCGAGCACATGCTTAGTCATAATCATTTGTATTAGGACAATTTAAATTTATGCCTACAAGAGATATAAAGGTGATATGGAAAATATGTAATTCTGAACAGCTCATTAAAAATCTCAAATTTTAAAACTAACATTAAGCTAGCTTTCTTTAAGCATCAGGGTTTTGCTTTTTTTCTCCTTCCACTTAGTACTGTACAGCATTTCATTAGTGGAGATGCATTACATTCTGTGATCATTAATTAGTTGTCTATTTAGACTGAAATACATTTTCTTTATTGATCCATTTCTGGAGAAATATATTTAATTATTGTTAACTGCACATTAACAATGTATAATAAAGCATTAATTATGGTTAATTTAATGTGAGTTTTTTTATGATAAGTGACTTCTTATCAATACTTTAAAATGCCATTAACAATTAAGTTTAACCATTAACTCTTAGCTATACAATCCTTAGAATGGCATTTATGCAGCACAAATGAAAAAGAACAACTAACTACAAAACAATAAAAAAAAATGTTGCCTTTTCAAAAGACATTCTATACATGAATGGTCTAAATCTAAATATCCAAGAATAAATAGGTAAACAAAAAAGCTGAATAAAGAAGACCCTATAAGGTCAATGAGTTCATTTACTTCAGGTCTGACTGAAACGGCTGAAATCATGCTGAATCAGCTAATAAAGAACTCAAGCTTGATCTCGGGGTGAGACATCTGGAACACATAATTCCTTGCCAAAAGCAAAAAACCGCAGCTACAAAAAAGGCTTTTATATCTTCATGATGGTATCTTTGCCAGCTAACAAATTTGGCCAGCATAAAGCTACACAGTAGAAGAATAAAGCCCTTCCCCATCTTTCTACTTCCAAATAACTGAACTGGAGCAGATATCCATTACTCCGCAGGCAAATTGATTTAATGGAAATAGGTGCATTTAGTGAACTATGCTCATTAATAATCAATGAGTATTATGCACAAAACGAAAATAAAAAAAGTAAACATATGTTGCACTCTTATAAATAAAAGTACAATTCACCTGCATCAAATCATAAAACAAACCAGAGGTATGGACTGATAACCAAACTCTTATGGTTTACAGCTCACTATATAAGTCTGAGGAACACTACCTAAAACAATATTAACAACTTTTTTGACAAACCTGCTATAAGTTGAAAAATATAATAAATTCCAGCTAAATTAATAAATTCAACCATCAATTTTCTAATTCACAAAAGATCTCAATGGGCTTTGTATATTACATCTAAAACAGGACATACTCGCTAAAACTGGGCCAATTCAGAATTGCCTGATTTCACAGGGGTAATGACTGGGCTGGATTTGAAGCCAGGGCACTGACCAATGAACATTTTTTAAGTTACAACAATCATGCCTACACTGTTAAATACAGTAAACAACCCAAATTCAGCATTTAGACTTAACCAGTTTGGGTTAAAATGTGTCCAAATGATTTATTTATTTTTTTTTAACTAAGCTTTGACAAATTCAAATATTTTTCTTCCAAATATATTAAGACAGGTCCAGCTAAAGTATTATTAGTGAAACAGCAAATAATGTTGAAAACATGCTACCCTGCAGTTTCACTATTACTGTTAAAAAAACCACAAGGTACTGAATACGTATACACTACCAGACAAAAAACTCGATTTTTCCAGCTTTTCTTCAAATTTAAACAGTTGAAATGCAATGGATGACCTAAAATGGCAAAAAGGTAAAAGTAAACTTCCAGAAATTTAAATTTAGAATATTACAAAAATCCCTTTTCAGGGAACAACTAATAGTTTAAAACATACAGATGTTCTGCAAAGATTAAAGAAAATTAAGCCTTGCAAGTTGAAACAATTTGCTTAGATAGAACAAACTACGACTTAGACAATATTACAAAGATGAAAGTTGTAAATTCCTGTGATAATGGCAAAAAAATGGCAATTAACAAATGAAATGAGACAGAGCATTATTACCCAGAGAAGTGCAGACCTTTCATTTAAAGAAATTACCAAAAAAAAAATCAAAGTGTCAGTGAGTATGGTGTCCTACACAATCTGAACGCATTTGGAAACTCTAAGAAACTCCGATAGGAAAAGATCTGGCAAACCCAAAGTCACAACCCCAATCAGAACGCAAGTTTCTGAGGGTCATGAGCTTGCATGACTGTTGCCTCACACCACAATAGGTTCAAGAACAGCTTAACAATAGTAGAAAAATGCAAGTCTCAGTTTCTACATACTGTGCGAATGGCAATAAGAATCAAAATCAAAAATCTTCATCATGCAATGTTTTTGTATGCCATCGTGAAAAGATAATTCCTTAATGTGTGACACCAACTGTTAAACATGGATGAGGAAGTGTGATAGACTGGAGTTCTTTTGCTGGAGGCAGAGTTGGTAACTTCCACAGAGTGGCTGGTATCCTGAATCTAAAGGGTTACAACAGTTTGGCTATTATATAAACAAAAGGTGGCTACTCTGATGAATCAAAAATTTGAATAGAATTTTGCACATTTAATGATTCCTTGACTTATTTTTTATTTCCCATTGTTCATTTCTTCTATGGCTTGATTTCATGAAACATTAAGATATTAAATTATATGTATGCCCATACAAACTGAAAAAACTGAGGAGCTCTAAACCTTTTGCCAAGTATTGTACAGTATACAGTATATTCAATACATATAAGGATTTTCCCCTTTTATCTTGTAAGATAAAGATGAGAGTTAAAGTTGTACTTTATGCTAAAAAAAAATTGACTAAATGCAGTTCAATATATCACCAAACGATGCTAGATCAACTTTTTAATTTCTAATTGTTTTCAAAGCTGAAATTTTGAAGGTTTGCAGCACACTGAGATAAAGATCAAAGATGAATACAAGTCAACTTGTGTAGTCTTCCAGTTCAATGAATAATATGTCAGACTTAGAACTTGTAAGACTTTACAGATGACAGCAGGTCACTGGACCATGTAAGCAAATTGGAAATAATTAAAACTAATTAATTCCAGTTAACTTACACATCTTCAAACTGTAATGACAAGAGCTAATGCAATGTGTAGCAGTGTGGTCCAGTGGAAGGAACTGACGTATAAGTCATAAGGTTACCGGATCAGTCCATACCAGTGGACTTGCTATCCGATTCTCTCCAAGTCCTGTGTAGTGTAAAAATGCTTGTTTGGGTCAAACCATTCACAATGGTTTACAATAACAATGGCAAAATTTCTTCAGGGTGCTTCTAAACATACATATATGCTGGACAATTTCTACTGAGAGATTTCCTGATGTTCCACTACAAGAACAGCTCTGAGTTGACTTGGAAACTTTGAACTCATATAGTGGGAAACAATCTTGCATTTTCTTGAATTCTTTTCCTAGCATACAACAAATCCAATTTGTCAGTGGATAGCTGATGTGCTTAACTAAAGTAATAAATGCTCACTAAATATATACAGTAGTATAAAATAAAGAACATTTATTGAACTATACGGACATAATGAGAGTAAACACACTTACTTCACCTTGTAAAATTCTGATCAAACATTTTTCAGTTAATTATTTTTAAAACTATATTATTTCTTTTGCATAATATAAATTGCAGGGCTAAAGTGTCAATTTTAGGGAAACCGTAAAAACAGCATTATAGTTACAGCATACTTAACATGAAAATGGCATTTGTGTCAAAGGAGCAATGAGTACCATATGAAATCAGCTGCACATATTTTCTGGAACAACTCCAAAAGAGTCAGGAAGACATGGACATTTTTTCTCATAGCCACATTCCACATCTATAAATGGAAGAGATTCAATGTTCACTTAAGCCCTGCTTAGGTGACTCTTGTCACAGTAATATCTTGATATGGACAGCAAGCCAAGTTTTGATTCTAAAGATGAATCAGAGCAATCACTAGTTGAACTATATTAGCTGCATCTAGATGTTCTTTTGAAGCTCTTCATTGATCAGTTTAAGTTGATGATAGAGAAATGTTAAAAAGTTCCTAGATGTTTGGTTGGTGAAGATCTGTCAATTTTTAATTACTATTAAAAAACAAATAAGCTGGTTTATCAACTTTGTTTAAAAGTATCTAATTTCATGACAATATACAATTCTATTGCATCACCAGTCCTAAGATTGTGGCATGTTAAATGTCAATTGCCATACATTCCAAAGTTAGGAAATGACACAGTTCAAGTGGCTTTCAACTCTCCGACAATTTACAAAATAAGTGTGTGATCAGGGACATAGGTTTAGTTTTCTGAGACTTTGTTTTTCAAAATGCAGTTTTCAGCATTTGAAGTCAAACCCCAGAATAATGTACCAGTGCTTTATCTGTTGTCCTCTGACCTCAAATATTGTGTTGTCATTGGTGAATATATTCCGTATGGTACCATTAGTTCGTTTATTGTTGTCCAGTCTTTAAATTTAAAACAAATTATCTTTTCTTTGAGAGTAGTAATCAATATTACATGAACAAAAAAAAAAAAAAAGAAAGGTGACCTTGAGATCCGAGAACTCAAATTGATGTGCAGCTCATTTTCATAAATTTTATATTCAGATGAAGCAGGTCACATCAGTGGACTGCAAGAAGACTGGCACTTCCACAAAAACTAACAATGAATTTAAGAAGACTGTGGCAAATGCTAGCAGACAAAATTGTTCTTTAATATTATACAGTGTGTATCACATTCCTTTTCATTTAAACTTGGCAATACTGTACTTTGAGTAATATAAAGTAGATAAAGTCATTATTGTCAGATTAATACAATGCTAAAATGTAATTTTATTTCCACATTCTGTATTGTATGCATTGCAAAAATTAATGAAAACAACAGCTGAATAAAGTATATATAAATCTGAAATTACCTGTCTCAAAGGTAAATAAATTGTACAGTTCTCTGTGTCAGTTTAACAGCTTATTAGGTATTCAAAGTCCAAAATTTTAAAATGATATATACATTATAATAAAGACTGTAGTGAACAATTGCTGTTCATTAAACTATTTAACAGTTGATTTTCACGGCCTAGATCAGTTTTCAAGGGGAGCAGAATGGGGTGAATACTAACATTACTAAAAATGTCAGACTGTGACTAGCAAAGTGATGGAGACACAAAGAAGCAAAAAATGATGTTGGTAAATAAATAATTTTATCCTATTGCCAGCAACAACTTTTTCTGACAGATCTCTTAGGGGAGATCTACATGAATCTAAGCTTACCTACCCTCAAGTTCCACTATAGTGTAGCAGTCTTAATATGCAGCTAAAAACCAAGCAGTATTAATAAAGAATTATTTACACTTGGGGGGGAAATGTCTGAGAATAATTTCAAATTATCTGTATTACAATATTAATTTGAATGACTCTGATATCTGCTGTTTACCTTAGATCTAAAAATATATAAAGAGAATACAACTCGGCAAATTTTATTAAACAACTGTACTCCTCCATATTTTCATTGATTGCATCCATCCATTAAAAAACCCACCTAATTAAGTTTAGTGTTGTGAGGACTGGACCCTCTCTATAACTAAGAATCTACCATGGATGAGGTGCCAAGTCAATCACAGAAATACTCATTCATCCACACGGCCAATTAGCCTAACCTGTGTGCTTTATGATACAAAAGAAAAACTAGAGCACCCAGGATAAAAAAAAGAAAAACACAAACATAGAGAGAAAGTACAAACAAAGTATTCAAGGAGTGTTGGGAGATGAACCCAGAACTATGGACCTGTGTGTTGTAATGGTATAGAACTTGTAAAGTGTTAATTGATCAAACATGTCTTTATTGTGAGTGGCAGATTATATTTGAAATGCTAGACAAACTGAAATACCCAGGAATGGGAAATAAACTAAATACTGTACAGGTAGTTGTTGACTTATGACCACATTCAGTAAAGATGGACCGGTCATAAGTCGATCTGCACTTAAGACGGTCCGGTATATGTATAGTACTGTATAATAAGTCATATTGTTTGTTTTATATCTTTTTTATCATCATTCTTAGCACATAGTGTAGATTTTCTATCATTTTTTTTGTAAATTATTTTTAATTTTTTTCATTGATACTGTTGTTCACGTGGGGGCCAAACCTTTAACAGCTGCAGAAATCCGTTCTTTGTCTGTGTTATGTTACATCATCAGTGTGAGCCTCTCCCAGTGTTCATTGTGTCAACTGCAAGAGGAAGAATTGTACCGACAGTTTGAGCAGTCATATTTTCTGTTTTAACATTTTTTCGTTTCCCCTTTGTAATGGCTCGCACAAAGTGGCACACCGTGAGTGACAACACAGAAGCTTCGGAAGTTAACCAAATTCAAAGCCTAAGCGCAGCAGTACAGCACATGTGGTGAACATCAGTTACAAAGAGATAACTTAAAGTCAAATGTGATCACAGTCACTTTCTTTCCTTCCTCATACTGCCTGATCACCTTCATTTTTGTGTTGAGATCACTTGCTTTTTTTCCTGTAATTGTAAAACAAAATGGGACTAAACAGTTAAAACCACTGCAGGTAATAAACTGAGATCGACATGAATGAGTCAAGGCATACAGAGCTGGCATGGTGAAAAATGTTAGACTGTGAGAGACAGTAGCATCCGTAAGTGGAATGGCTGTAAGACACATAGGTCAAAAGTAGATGACTACCTGTAGCAACATTCACGGTTTATTAATTTAAAGGGCAAAACAAAACTTAGTCCCAACATAGTCTTTGGTCATTATCCTGAAATGCACATACTGCATGTCACTTATGTTACAAAAATTTCTGTTGACCAATTTTAGTGTTACCTTTTAACAAAGTTCACATGAGCTCCATATTTGGTATTAGGATGGCTATTTTTTTTTCTTCAGGAATTATGTAGATGACTCATATCTGTGTTTTAAATTGTTGATGTGTGGTATCCTGCAGGAAATGCTGATGGTTTTCTTAGGTTTACTAAATAAAACGTGTCTGCTGCAGTAATAGCAGATAGATCTCTGGTCAACAATGCCATTTGTGGAGCACAACACAGTGTATCGGTGCAAAGTAGTACAGCAAGCAACATCTTAATGCAGGACAGACTACTGATTAAACATATTTCAAGTACATGATAGAGGAGGAGGCAATAAACACCCAGTTAGCACATACATTGGTGTTTAGAAATCTGGGGAAGTTTATTAAAAAAGCTATCTCAGCGGATTTTCTTGACTGTTAAGTCATTTACAGATTGAGATACCACAGTTTTCGCCTGCAAGCAAGTTAGATGACATATATTGATCAACATCATAAGGAATAAAAAAACATGTTCTTAGTCCAGTTTTAACTTAAATTCAAGTAATTATTCATTGAAAAAGAACTTGACTGCAGATAACAACATCAGGCAAAGTAGGTCACCAGAAACATACATCCAAATTTAAAATCCAATGCAGCTGGCAAATAAAAATCATCTTTTGATTATTTGGTGCTTTAGTACAGTGGGACAAGTGTTGGGCAATTCAGAGTACACTCTTGGAAAAACAAAATTGTTTAATCTCACTGTCATTTCATGATTCTGCTTAATTTCCTGTTTCATATATTTAACACATAGTATATTTTAACTATTCATACTGACAGTAACATACAGGTTGCTTATAGCAGCGGCTTAAACAAGCATTTGCTTGCACTACTGTTGCTGCCATTTCTGATTCTGCATGGAGTTAAAGTGCTTTCCATGGATTTTATTAACCATTACTATGACTTACTGACTGCAAAAGGCACATTCTAAAGTAGGCACACACAAAATGCAGATCTAAATCAAATTATTTGTTCTCATCCTCTCTTTTCTGATAATCTTCATACTATATAAATCTGTCAATTTAACTTAATGCAAAAAAAAAATAAATAAAGGGTAATTGGTTTCCTACAGAACTGGTTACTGGCATCCATTCTGCTACAAAACAACACTTACCAAAATTCCCTATTTTAAAATCTTACAATTACTTATGGCAAAATAAATCTTAACTGAAAGTGTAATCCATTTTGTGCTTATCCATACTTCATCAACAACTAGTGCTGAGGGAAAAGGAAAACTAAGTTTTTAGCAATGGTCCAATTATTCATGCCAGTGGCAAGAATAAGATTTTTAAAATCCATTAGACATTGCCTTTGAGCACAATATCCAAGTCTTACTGAATATTTAAGGACATAATCATGTTGTAAGATGTGAGGACTTCAAATGAGAATATTTTCTATTATTTACACAACTATAACCACCACACCACAAGACTGTAATTAAATAAACACAATACCCAAAACAATGATTGCTCCACGTTAAAATGTCTAGCATACTGTACTTTTGACCACTTGATAATAATGTTGTAATGTGTTAGATTCAGTGTTTAAATTAGGCTTTCCTTGGTTTGATTGGAGATTAAATCAATACAAATACAAAAACATTCTTGCATTTATGATTAAAAGTAAAAAAATGTGATCCTCTGGGAGCACTCTGGCAAGTCATTGATTTAGAAAATGATGAAATGTCAAGAGAAAAACCTTTCTCCATCCAACACCCCATAGCCAAATTGCAGCACTTCAGCAAGTTATTGATACACTATACACCAACCTATGCTGACAGTAAAATATCTGTTCAATTCTTAACATGGTGGATGAGACAACAGAATTTCACAATTTGGTTATTTAAAGCAATAAAATGGAATTGGTTGAGGATTCATTGAACTAAAACCTAATGAAAGTACAGTTGTAGCCAGGGCCGATGTCACCATTACAGTTAATTTGGCATTCACCTGGGGTGCATATCATGGGGGATAGGGGTAACCCAGCCACACAGGTTAGCTACTGAACAGTCAGTTGGTGCACTAATAGGCTTGGCCTAGCGTGCAAAATAACCTAGCACCAGCACTGGTTATAGGCCTATATATAGTTGTGCACCTTTTTAACATATCACTGGGACTATAACTGCCAAAAGAGAAGTTTTTCTTTCTTTTTTATGGTTCAGACCATAATGTGTGTGTGTATGTATGTATCTGTCTATTTATTTAAAGTGATCCTGTAAAAAGCCAAATATTCTCCTGGGAACAAATAAAGTTCCATCTGTCTATCTATTTATTCATCTATCTGTGCAGTACAATAATATAAGAAACACATACAATTGTTTTTGATAATTAACAGAGAATTCATCAGGAATCAAACTGTATCTTTGATAAAATGGAACACACAAAACTAAGTAGTGAATAAAATGAATGCAACAGTGTTGGCAAAACTTTCTCACATCTCAAATAAGTGGTATATAAATCTCAGCCCAGCCACTGTACTCTGCCATTAACTGGTACCAGGTTTGGTTCAAGATTTACTACCGAATACTTACTTACTGATCTCCTACAGACTTACATTCCCATTTTGTTCCTTCAGATCCTCATCTACAGCTTTACAGTGCCTCTCAACTCTGGAATTCTCTCTAACACAGTTTAAAACTGCCCTCAAAACATATTAAATACAATTAAATAAAATGTATAAATAAAGGTTTATGGGATCACCTCATTTTGGAATGTAGAACTAGAATTAGTTGATTTACAAAATTAATATTCTATCATTAAAAGGACTCTGTGCCAATATATCCTTTTTCTATACAATTGTTTATTTTCTCTCCTAATCATACCCTTCTTGACTCAAAGGAAAAGACTGCGATAAAAGTAGGATTGAAACAAAATTTGCTAGGGTAAGTAAATCTATCTTTCTTATTATTTTATATTAAATCTTGCATTAGTTGTGAAGAACCACATAATGATCCTTATGGTGGGAAGTCAGTGGATGTTGCACTTTTGCTTACAAATATCATTATCAAGACTTGTGCTTGACTGTTCAAAATATGCATTTCCTCTCCCAAGAAAATTCTATTCTTCATTTTCATAACATATGGAAACTTGTCATTTATAATTTTGGATTGTACTGAACATTTCTGCATTTGGGCACTTCTGTTTTCTGCAGTGAATATGCCAAGTAAATACTCCTCTGATTCGCAACTGTTTCTTTCCTTCAAAATTCCGTTTAAGTATATATTTTGGATGTGTTTCTTTATAAAATATTGTCCTTACCCAC
The DNA here is from genome assembly GCF_016835505.1 of Polypterus senegalus. Classification (NCBI taxonomy): domain Eukaryota; kingdom Metazoa; phylum Chordata; class Cladistia; order Polypteriformes; family Polypteridae; genus Polypterus; species Polypterus senegalus. The sequence continues at coordinate 94,079,362 of NC_053157.1, forward strand.
TGTGAAACACACATTTTGTGAGTGAAAGGAAGGTGCAACTTCCACTGTGTTTACAGACATTGTTGTAGAGGTGTAGCTTTACCTTTTCCACCAGTTCTGTTTTTCAAACATAGTAATTACTGAGTAGTCTCCTATAATCTGTACATGCATTTGTTTACTTTGTGACCTTTTTTTTTTTTTTTAACCAACAGGGTGCTGCTTTGGAGGATTATTTTTTCATTGATAATCTACAGTGGTGTGAAAAACTATTTGCCCCCTTCCTGATTTCTTATTCTTTTGCATGTTTGTCACACAAAATGTTTCTGATCATCAAACACATTTAACCATTAGTCAAATATAACACAAGTAAACACAAAATGCAGTTTTTAAATGATGGTTTTTATTATTTAGGGAGAAAAAAAAATCCAATCCTACATGGCCCTGTGTGAAAAAGTAATTGCCCCATGAACCTAACAACTGGTTGGGCCACCCTTAGCAGCAATAACTGCAATCAAGTGTTTGCGATAACTTGCAATGAGTCTTTTACAGCGCTCTGGAGGAATTTTGGCCCACTCATCTTTGCAGAATTGTTGTAATTCAGCTTTATTTGAGGGTTTTCTAGCATGAACCGTCTTTTTAAGGTCATGCCATAGCATCTCAGTTGGATTCAGGTCAAGACTTTGACTAGGCCACTCCAAAGTCTTCATTTTGTTTTTCTTCAGCCATTCAGAGGTGGATTTGCTGGTGTGTTTTGGGTCATTGTCCTGTTGCAGCACCCAAGATCGCTTCAGCTTGAGTTGACGAACAGATGGCCGGACATTCTCCTTCAGGATTTTTGGTAGACAGTAGAATTCATGGTTCCATCTATCACAGCAAGCCTTCCAGGTCCTGAAGCAGCAAAACAACCCCAGACCATCACACTACCACCACCATATTTTACTGTTGGTATGATGTTCTTTTCTGAAATGCTGTGTTCCTTTTATGCCAGATGTAACGCAACATTTGCCTTCCAAAAAGTTCAACTTTTGCCTCATCAGTCCACAAGGTATTTTCCCAAAAGTCTTGGCAATCATTGAGATGTTTCTTAGCAAAATTGAGACGAGCCCTAATGTTCTTTTTGCTTAACAGTGGTTTGCGTCTTGGAAATCTGCCATGCAGGCCGTTTTTGCCCAGTCTCTTTCTTATGGTGGAGTTGTGAACACTGACCTTAATTGAGGCAAGTGAGGCCTGCAGTTTTCTAGACGTTGTCCTGGGGTCTTTTGTGACCTCTCGGATGAGTCGTCTCTGCGCTCTTGGGGTAATTTTGGTTGGCCGGCCACTCCTGGGAAGGTTCACCACTGTTCCATGTTTTTGCCATTTGTGGATAATGGCTCTCACTATGGTTCGCTGGAGCCCCAAAGCTTTAGAGATGGCTTTATAACCTTTACCAGACTGATAGATCTCAATTACTTCTGTTCTCATTTGTTCCTGAATTTCTTTGGATCTTGGCATGATGTCTAGCTTTTGAGGTGCTTTTGGTCTACTTCTCTGTGTCAGGCAGCTCCTATTTAAGTGATTTCTTGATTGAAACAGGTGTGGCAGTAATCAGGCCTGGGGGTGGCTACGGAAATTGAACTCAGGTGTGATACACCACAGTTAGGTTATTTTTTAACAAGGGGTCAATTACTTTTTCACACAGGGCCATGTAGGTTTGGATTTTTTTTCTCCCTAAATAATAAAAACCATCCTTTAAAAACTGCATTTTGTGTTTAATTGTGTTATATTTGACTAATGGTTAAATGTGTTTGATGTCAGAAACATTTTGTGTGACAAAAATGCCAAAGAATAAGAAATCAGGAAGGGGGAAAATAGTTTTTCACACCACTGTATCTATCTATCTATCTACTTATGCACCAGAATGAATGATGTAATGTGACAGGACATATTCACAACTCTCAACAGTACCCAGCATTGTCCGGGTAAATAATTTTAAGCTCTGGTCCTTTTATCTATTATTCTGACTTCACTCTGTTCTGATGTTTAACTTGCTGTCCTTAAGACTCACTATAGTATTAAAAAAAATAAATAAAAATAAACCAACGGTACTCCCAGGGTCAAAAGGGGGTCAAAATTTTGGGTTCTAAAGTAGTCTGTGGTCTCTTCATGACAGAGTGGCACAAGTGTGCAAAATTTTGTTGAGATTGGACCAAGGGTGTGGAACTGTATAAAGAACAAGCACAAGGCACACATTGAGCTTTTTATGTTAGATCAGTGATGGAAATGCTTTCACTATTGTTTCTTCTTCTTCTTGTGTTAGCTCATCAGACAACACACATAGATGTCAGCCATCTACTTACTGAATGAAATAAGTGCTCCCCTCTTGTTTAAATGTGTAGGAAGTTTTTAGATGCTGTGTTAATGTAGCTAAAATTCCAAACAGGAATGTACGGAATTGAAAATGACTTTTACAAATACGAATCTGAAAACATCAGCTTTCTTGATCATTGGTACATGAAAGCTTGCCTTTTCAGGTTCAGAGATATAAATTGGGTATTTTTAGAAATGGCTCCCAGGGTTTTTATTCCATCAAGGTACCTTTCTAAAGACTGGGTTACAAAGCAATTAATTTTAGAATCTGAGATCTAGTATTTTTCACAGCATTATAGATTTCTTTGGAGAAACTAAGGACTGTATTAGAATAATACATCTATCATTTTACAGTGCCATCACCTTTTTATTGCCAAACCACAGTAGGTATTTCAATCAAGCATGGGGTATTCTGGTAGCTGCAGAGGGTCCAGAGTTAAGAAAGGCACAAGAAGAGCAGAGACCACTGCCTTTGTGGTTTTGCAGGATGGCAAAAACGTTTGTTAATAGAAGAAAAAAGTAAAATTTATAGATGCTTTACCTGGCGTTTGATTTTCCCAGAGAAAATGAGGAAACTTTGTAAGTACAAAAGTAGACTATGAAAGGAAGATGTTAAACAATAACATGGGAAAAAGTCTAAGGATCCATATTTGTATTCCAATTCTTCTGACTGCTGTAATTCAGGAAGGTTAAGTGATGATTGTTATAGCCCAATCTCATAAAAATACCCATTTCCGAAACAGATTAGAATGACAGGTCTACAGTGTGGTGAAAGTTAGAGCATATCCCTCAAATGCAAAAAGTTTAAGTTCTTCACTCATATCTGGCTTTCACCTTGTCTCTATAAATACTGGGAGAAATTCTGTTCCACTGTTCTTTGTGTAATTGCCTCATACCCTTCATCCAAGGAGGTTTTCATAAAAGACATAACTCTTTTCCTGCCACAACATCTTTATGAGCTATAATGGTTATAGTAGTTCTTCTCTGCTTTTGACATTTTGAATCAAAATTTTTCAGAACTGCTCCACAACATATGAGAACAATATTATATAATAAATTCACTTAATTGTATGAACTTTATTCTACAAAATCGATCATGTAACACCATATATATATATACGAGAAGATCAAAAATGCAGGGAAGGCTCAAGGGATGCTGTCAATCATATAGAAATGCACAGTATCATGAGGGGATTGTAAACAGAGTCAAACTGTACTGTGGGAACTTTATATATAAAAAAAAAAAAAATCCGTGCTGTTTAAAATTTGACATTTGCTATATATGTATGTGAAAACTGGCAGTCTTTATTTAGTTCAGTCTTGAGCTTCTGCAAAGATACACTAAATTGTCAAGTGTGTTTCCATTAATGAAAAGTGCAAATTAGACTGTCATTCTATCTTTAAGCTCTTTTTAGAAATAAAGTGTGATCAGACTGCAATTCTTAATAAAAGCTTCAATAAGAAATCGCCACTTCATTACACAGTACAGCCACACAGAAAATATTAAATCCTTTTATTTATTAAAAAAATCCACTCTATTACACTCCTTTGGCACATACTATATTTAGACACACAGTGATTTATGTATTCACAGTTTAGGTTTAGCTATGAAAAAAACGTGCTTATACATAGATAACAAATTCCTGAACACCATTACAATGCAGTTATTAATACTAACATTTCCTTAAGTTGAATAAACTGACATTTTGAAAAAGAGAAATGGCAGAGAGGAAAATCTTTAGGATGTAATTGATAAGCCATTTGAATAGAAAATATACATTTCATGAACAAAACAAATAAACAATACAGATTTTAAATAAAGAAATAAAAAAAGACTAAAGTGTTATTTATTTCCAAATGTCATCACTGCCACATTTAGTTTTCTGGACATGGCCATGGGCAGTTATTACCAAATCACTATTATAATACTGCAGATATATAATTTTTTTTATTCATACCCCATGCATAAAACAAGCACTGCAATGTAAGATGAAAACAAATTGATTTAAAATCCAAATATTGGTTCCCTAACTCCAGAAAATGAGGCAATACCTGTTCTAAATAGCTTCGCCTATCTTCTTTTGCTAGATAGTACTTTGCAGTCACTTGCCACAAAAAACTTTTTTCTGTTGAAGGGTACAATACATGAGGAGTATTCCAGCATTCACAACATTCTTAACAATGTTTATTTTATTCTCATAAATACATCATATGTTAGGAGTTTTTTGTCTATCATGGCAGTGTTTTTAAAGTAAGATCTCTTTCTTGAATTTTGCAATACTAGTCTTCTCTAACAAGGTTCAACAGAACGGAGTCTCTACTCACTGCAACCATAAATCTTTGTGTTGATACATTAAACAGTTTTCTTTCCACCCCTTTCTCTGACTCTTAGTTTAATGCTAAGAAGAGTTAATTAAAAACTCACAGTACAGTAACTTTATTACACCTCTATTAGTCACTGGTTTTCTGTAATAACTACAAAATATTCTACACTTTTGTGATATGCTAATATCCACAGTCATTTGATTCTGGGTATACTTTTTGTTCGATAGCATGCTTATACCTCTACATATATTACTTTCTGTGCTTCATCAAATACGAGATTTTAAGTTTATCTGAAAGAGTAATGACAGCTGCAAAACATGAGCCTAACTGATCACACTCTGAAGTGGCTTATGTTATTACCAGTGTTAAGAAAAACTAAGACAATATTAAGCATCATTATTTAATTTTTAATTCTGGATTCTTTCATCTTTATAGTTTCATGATGCTACAAATGCTCATCATTTTCAATATTGTGTGTTTAATTTTATCATCATTTTATTAATAATTAAAATGAGATATTCCGAATGTCATCTCCAAGATGATTTAATGTTGAGGCATACTACAGAAACATTACTTCCTGAATGCAATTATGATCTCTTAATTTATACAAAAATCAATAATCTATTCTAATTAAGTTAAAAATTCACATTTCTTTCTACTGTCCAAAGCAAACTAATAATGATACAATAAATAAAGAACAGAAAGGTGCATGTGTAACCATTAAAATGCACATAATAAAAATGTTATTAAATATGTGTGGTAATCATAAAAAAGTGATAAAAACGAGGGGGAATTAAAGCATAAATGCATTAATATACTATTCATATAGATAAAGTATGCCAGTTCTTTTTCTCATTCACGTTTAAAGCAGGTGCAGTCTGCTAAAAACAAATGAAAGAGCAACAGCCTAGACATCAACAAAGATGAATCCAGACATTACAGCATTCATCTAACACAAATACCGTGTAAAAGAATCATTGCTGCTATAAGTGAGAGAAAAAAAAGACAACTCATTATTGCTGCAGAGACAGGTGCCAGGCAAGAAAAATAGCATTCTCTTCTGAAAAGCAAAATAATATAATATGCACAATAACTCGAGAATGGCAGGAACAGAGAGCTCCTGCAAATGATGACTCAATGGACTGTTTTATTTCCTCATATACAGTACAAATACAGTTCTACTTATCCTTGTGAATTTTTTTTCATTCAAATATTCTCTAAATCTCCCATTTCTTTGTGGAGTAACATTAGCCTTCCTCCCATGCACACTGTGAAATTACAGTTGTGTGCAGTCTTAAACATTCCTTAGAACACTTGACTGCAAATGACTTACAACTTGCTTTTCAATCATGGTAAATTGCTTACTAATGTTCCCACAGCAGCAAGCTTTGCAAATTCCACAGTATTTAAATGAGAATGTTTTGCATAAAAATGGTTGCAGATGCCATCCTATATACCATGTGATTTCAAAACAATTGGCATATGCTAATTACGATACACCATTTTTGCATTCATCTATCCTTTACCTGAACAGATTTTTTTTTTCACTACAGGGTCACATGAAGCCATAGAGAGATAAATAGATAAATTATAACACACGTTTTATGGCAAATACAGATCATAGCAGATTTAGGCATACACTAAACATTAGCTTCAGGCCTAGATCTTTGTTGTATTCAATCAAAATGAGGAGTAAAAACATGCATTTCAGAACAAAATATGATGCCTGGGAAGAGACTGGGGAGACTGGGTTGGCTAGTTGGCTTAGGTTAAATTAGGAATGTCCAACTTTGATTCTGGAGCCGCAGTGTCTACAGGATTTTAATCTAACTATTTTCTTAATTACTGACCAGTGTTTGCTACTAATTAACATCACTTAATTGATTTTCTATTTAAGACTCAGACCCTTTAACTCAGGGGTGAACAATGTCGGTCCTGGAGGGCTGCTGTGGCTGCAGTGGTTTTTTAATAACATTCCATACAGTCAAGAAAACTAACAAATCAAAGCAAAATTCAACCCCAACCCAAGAAAAAGAGACAGGAGTCAGCAACAGCTGCAACTCTATAAATGAAGCAGGAAAAGAAGGGTATGCTTTTCCCCGAAATGGAAGTTTATTCTAAAAAGTTATTGAATAGATCCTGCCATATTTTTAAAAAAGGATTGAACAGATCCTCTAAGTGAGAATTAGATTTTTTTTCCCCCAATTTCAAGTAGTATAGAACATTTGTTACCCACTGACTTAAGAGTGTCGGGGTAAGATTCTTCCAGTTGAGCTGTCAGTCTATATGCTAGTAGTGTAGTAAAGGTAATTACAGTTTTTGTGTCCTCCACTTTAAGGCCGACTGGGAGCACACCAAACACAGCTGCTAATGGAGTTGCTGCAGGTTTTTAATCCACTCCAATTGCTTCTTGAGAAGTAATTTATTGCTGATGAAGCACTTATTGTCAAGTGACATTTTTTTCTGTTTCATTTTAGTTGGTGCACTTGTTGAGACTTTGAACCCTTAATTGTTTATTTTAGTCTTAAACAGCTGCATTCAAAATTTGTAATGGCTCCTTAATAGCAAGAAGATGCAAATGGCAAAGGAACCAGCAGTTCTTCATCTAGCTTGTGTTTATTTACACCTATGTATATTCACTATGCACTATTTGGTTTAATAAAGTACTCAGAAGGAAACTGAATAGAAGGTGAAGAACTGAAAATTTCTCATCTGTTTTAGGTTTCAAATCATTTGGATAATATCATTAGACAGGAAAAAAGCTATGATTTAAGAATGACCTTGTAGATTTAAAACACTACAAAGACATGATATTGAATAAGAACTTTTATTTGCAATGACTGGGTTCTAATTAAGCAACTGGATTGAAAGAAAAACCTGCAGCCCTCCAGGAGCAACTTTAATCACATTTGGGTTAAATAGACCTGACTATCCTTTCCCTAATGATCATTATTTCTCTAGGATCTAAGGTGATTTAATATTGTTCTTCTCTAATATTTGCTAGCTGTCCTTAGCACAACATATTTATACAATACATTTGCCTACAGTCAACAACTATAAATCAAGTCCCATTAAATGTTTTTTTTCTCTTTTTTAACATATCTGGAAATATCATTTTCATCATTTCATTACGGGCGGCATGGTGGCGCAGTGGTAGCGCTGCTGCCTCGCAGTTAGGAGACCTGGGTTCGCTTCCCATGTCCTCCCTGCATGGAGTTTGCATGTTCTCCCTGTGTCTGCAGGGGTTTCCTCTGGGTGCTCCAGTTTCCTCCCACAGACCAAAGACATGCAGGTTAGGTGGATTGGCGATCCTAAATCTACCCTAGTGAGTGCTTGGTGTGTGTGTGTCCTGCGGTGTGCTGCCCGGTATTTGTTCCCTGCCTTGCGCCCTTTGGGGCTGCTTCACCGCATCAGGACCTGGGCAGCTCACCATCATAGAAAATAGTATACATTCTTCATTGTACTAGAGGGGGCTTAAGTATAATGTGAGACCAGCTGTCAGTAGACAGAAAAGAAGCTCAACGGTAAGTGGACCTGGCATCCTGACAACTGACACTAAACATACCAGTAAATCTAACAAGGAATGGCTAAAAAGAAAGAAATGATAGAGGGGTCTAGAATGACCATGTTAAAGCCCACATCTGTATTGCACCAAAGTGCTCTGCAGGCATTTATAACAGACTGTGCACACAAGACAGCCCTCGGACATCATATCTGGAAGAAAAACTTTCTCCCAGTTGATGTCAGAGACAGAAGAAATTGTCTACCTGAGGTTGTTTCTGTAAAGGTGGGAAATACCAGCTGTCAGAAGCAAAGTTGCACAGATATTTTCATTTTGCGTTCATTTTTTGATGAATACATTACTGCAACATCAAATTTATACTGTTTTTATTTATTTTCCCCAATTACAACACCTTTATCTAAAGACAATATTTAAATGAAGATCAAGTCTTGATATGTTCACACATGTTAAAAATAAAAAAAAATAATGAGGTATACTTACTTTTTCAAATGACTGCATTTTACACTAATTATGGTTTTAAAAACTTAAGCAGTTAAGTGTAGTTTAGCAGAGATTTTTTTCACTGTTGAGTCCCTGACTGCATAGTAGTTTACATTGTTGTGACAGTGCAAGTCAGCCCCACGCTTCTGGGTCCTTCCGGGAGCCTCATGAAACCTCCACCATCTGTACCCTAACCAAGATGAGCCAAGCAGATGAGGATATATGCATAGCAACAAGGGTGGTTGCAAAAGGGTGCCAAACTGCTTTTATTTAAAACAATTTAAAAATAATCAAGTGTTCAAATAAATAGTACAGTGCTCCATCCATTATAAATCCATACACCATAAAATAAACATGACTGTGGAGATTCAAATTCAAATAACACAATGTTAAAACCTGGCAGGAATTTTCTCATTAAAATCACTGTCCTCAGTTCCTCCCTTCAAAACGGACATCTCAACCAACAGGTGCAGACAACCTTCAGTCCTGCTCATGTCCCCACTGCACAACCCGCTGCAATCCACTGAGCGCCACCAAGCCTCATCCCTTTTGGACTCCCACTTCCATTCCCCGGTGTTGCAAGGGAGTTCCTCCAGAGTAATATTGCTCCTGCTATCATGCTCAGCAGGAGCAAACCTCAGCCCCCTCGAGCTCTTACCACTTTCTTCTCTCCTGGGGCTCTCACTAACTCCAGCCCTTCTCTTTCCTCCTTTAACCTTCACTCTCTTGAACCTCTTATTTCCATTTTTTGTTTTCTGTGGCCCTGTGCAGGCTCCTTTTAACTCTGCTGCCTAATTGGTGTGAGAAGCCATCCTATCCGCAGCCCCACTGAGTTGCCTGACTGATCCACCCTGCTGTGCACGTGTGTGCGAGTGATCAGCCTGCACCTCAATTAGCCGCAGAGCGAAAGGCTCTTGTGCACACCTGCACCTGATTGGAGTCCTGCACCTTTACAGGGCTGTAATTATTTATTTAAAAAGTTTCCATGCACCACGGTCCACTAATTAAATACCTCACTCCACAAGGCCTCAGTTGAACATGAAAGCTCCAAACTCCTCCCAACCCAGTGCAACTGGTGGCCCAGGGCCATGGCCCTAAGCTACACTAAAAACCCAATAAATAATAAAAGCACAAAAACAAACCCTTTCTTAAAAGAAAACCCACGCTCCCTTCATAAAAACAGGCCATTAAAAGTACACAAACTTTAAAATGACAATAAAAACAGTAATAAATAATCCACAAATAAGTTAAAATCTTAAAATGCCCTCGGCTGGTTTGAGTCCATGAGTTCATAAAATGAGTCTGGCACTTAGCCCACTTGCTTATTCTCCTTCATTCTTCACCACTTTGGCTCAACCTACTACTGCCACCAAATATGATGATGCATGTTGACTCCGGGTACTTCTGGGAGCCTCGTGAACCCACAACTGTCTGTACTATATCCGAAATGAACCAGGTGGATGAGAACACATGCATTGCAACACGGGGAGATGCAAAAAGGCACCAAAGTGATTTTAGTTTAGTTTAGTGCTTTTAGAATCCGATAGTATGGAGTCGACTTGCATCATCATAATTGTCAATTAACATTTCACAGGAACAGCTAACTCCCACAGTATGACAAAAATAAAGCCTTTTCAAAAAGAGTAGATTACTTTAAAGATGAGAAGCACTGGCAAATAACATAAGGATATATAAGAAATATGTGGTTAGAGAAAGAAAAACCATTAAATTGAATTTGTTAAAAAAGGAATAATTACATAAGTATAAGCAAAACAGGGTTAATGTGTCTCATGATGTTCCAGTCTGAACTAAGCAAATGAACAACCAACATTTCCCAGCACCTCACCTTTCAAAGAAGACCAGCAAGAGAGCAAGGAATATGTCAATTATTAGTAAAGTGCCTGTAAAGTTTGATGGTACAAATGTTATATCATACTTTCATGAATGCAAAATTTACATATGATCTGTTGTATTTCAAAATTTCAAATTATATAGGAAACTTTATTTTTGTGCCAAATGTTAGATCTCTGTGCTCTTCTGTTTGGATGCAGTAAGGACTCAATGACATCAGAATAATTATTTCACAAATAAATTACAGTGAAAAGCAGAAACTACAAAGACATCAGCCATATTTGATAGGATGGTGTGTAATCATTAAATTAAAACTGTGTCTGTCTAAGAGCTAAGAGCCAGCACAATATTTTTTTATGAAATTTGAGGGACAATTGTAGGATAGTTCAGTTTACGACAGTCAATCATTTTAAAACTAAAAAGGTAATAAATTCACATTAATTCGCAATGCAAAAACCAAGCAGGTCAGCACTTGAATAGTTGGCTGGTTTTAAAAGTATTGAAAAACATCTATCAGTCATCAACAATATTCTATATTACATTTTTTAAATTAAAAAATAAATCTGTTAAATATGCATTCTATGTAAAAATTGTGTTGTGTTATCAGCCTACTTGTTAAAAGTTCTATTTTATAAATACAAGTATTTGATAGTTAACAATGTCAAATATGAATGTTTTTTACTCATGCACAATTGTACCTTATTTCACAAATTGGCTGTATTTTATATGACTATATACTGTATGAATAGAGTCAGTGAGTAGTGAGTAAATGCACTTGAATGACAGGATAGTGGAAAATATTAACTACCTTACTGTATTTTACCATTCACATTTATTCTGAACCTGTAGACTGCTATTACACTTAATGATAGCAAACAGAATTAACCAAAATGTGTAAATAAAAATAATTTCTTGTCTAATTAAGGTCACTTTTTTGGACACCTTCCACTATTGTTTTTCGACCCTAGCTAATTCAATGTTATACCAACAACCACTGCATAAGTAAAACAAGAAAATATTTAATGTTCCCACTTTGTCATTGGTTGCCATGAAAAATCAAAACTAATTTCTAAATCTTCTTTTCAAGTAGAACTCCGCAAAAGATTGAGATTTTCTGTGACATTAATAACACATACATTTCAAAGCAGAGTCAACCATCAGAGGAGACAAGGTATGTTCAAACTCTTATTTTAAACAAATGTCTCTAAGAGATGGGTCTTTTCGCTACTAAGTACATGTTTCCGGGACCTTAAAGACTTTCTCTGGCACTGCACTAAGTCAGAAGAAAGCCTACCAACCTGCATTATACCTGGAGCAAGCCAGACCTTGTGCTTCTTTTAAGACCTGCTTACAGGATACAGAGAAGCTTTTGTAATTTAACAGTCCTCTAAATCTACTGTTTGTACAAATAAATCAACTATTTAGTTTTTTTTCCCCTATATCTTTTGTTTTCTTAAACTTAATTTCACAAAGATGTGCTGTAAAAACAAAGGCTTGGAAAAAGCAAATACATTGTACTGTACAGTGAGTACCATATAGGTCAGCCTGTGGTCACCAGAGGCTAAATATGTACTCATTATTCTACCTGAGATGATGTGTAATATTAAAAGTACTAAAAACTGCAATTATGGTTTTGTATAATCAGATCTTCGTAAAGTTAGTTTAGCTATATTCAGAAACTTTAACTACTTTGACAATCCAGAACAAAGACTGCTCATCTCTACCCTCATCATGCTATCTGACCCTATTAATGTTGTCATTAATGCCTTTATGGATATATTCAATTGTATGTATTTTTAAATATTACACTTCTTATTGACCTGCTCATAACTCTGTACACATTTATATCCATACATATATCACTTTACACACATAAGAAAGTTAACGTGTATATACATTTGACCTACACAAACAAATACAGTATAATGAATCATAGATTTCAGCCTACCTTACAGACTAAAAAAAAATTGAATACCCAGTATTATATGTCATGAATATCTGACCCCATCTGTTACCTGTAGGAAGTCAAACAGCCAATGCCAAAAATTCTTAGTTCACCTTGTATTACACAAGAGAGTAATACACAGTCATACATTGATTGCCTACTGGTAGCAGTTGGTGTGATTGCACTATTTTTCACAGACAAATAACATAAGGTGATCTAATACATGAAACAGTTGTTTAAACCATGTCACTCTGAGCAATACACAACTAAACCAGTCTATATAAATCACTAAAATCATTTATTGCACTTGTTTGGTATAAAAGCAAACAATAATATTTATGTGTGACAAAGTTGGCTTAAGTCAGGTACATTGTTTTGTAGATGAACTGATATTGTCTTAGAAGCACCCCAAATTGATCATTACATCTAGGAAACTGCGTTAATGAGAAAACACTTAGTTACCTTGGCTACATCAGTTTTTACCAAAGTGCAAATGTTAGTATAGTTGACAGTATTTGTAAATGCTCTTACTATTTCTTTCTGTACCACTGAATTAATTTAAAATTACATAACTCACTTGGTTTATTTTTACTGAATGTTTGTTTTCTCACATTATCAAAAGTGTTTCTCAATTTGGCCTTCAGTGCTATAGCGAGAAACCTCATGTGTCAATGAATCGAGGAAGGGCTTTGAAACATTAAATTCAGAATTAGAGCTTAGCTTGGCAAAATGTAAAGTGAAAAAAACATGAAAAAGAACACCTTCACCCTGCTCGAAAGGAGCTCACATTTTTTGTGTGTACACTTTCATAGGGTTGCAATGGGAAAATAGTTAAAAGACACTAATTCAAGCTAAACAGAAATATCTGGATTAACAAAGCCGTCTTACTTTTTCCCTCAACTTTATTTATGATGAATTTCATCAGCTAAACAAGACTACAGTATCTCTGGGGTTAAAATTTAGAAGTGATGTCAAATTACTGATATTCAAAGTCATATTGTACAACTGTGACTCTGTTCTAATTTTGCTTTTCTCATGTCCCTTTCACTGCTGCAAATATCTAAGCTTCCCACACTTACCCGAGTATTTATTTAGTTGGGCTCTGCTTATTACCTGTGCTTTTTTTATTGTCTTCCTTAGTTTTCCATATGGATGCACTGTTATGACATTTTTTTTTTATTTTGATTGCTGAATGTTGCTTGAACATGAAAGTAATTTGTCTATATTGTTTGTGTTTTTTGACCTGCATATGTCCTAATTTTTGATCCACTTTTAAAAATTACATTCAGGTTTCATCTGCTCACATTTAATTGGGAACTGTGTACAGAAACATTTCCACATTTTCAACTGTGGATTACCATGACTGTGGAAGTTGAGGAGAGGATCTATACCACTATAACATATGACATGCTGCTAGACAGAAATAAGAAAAATCAGCCAATATACTGTAGTCCATGTTACACCTCTAATCAGCGAGTAAGATGAAGTACTTTCATCCAAAGATTCAATGCCCAAGTATTACAGTATTAGTGCAAAAGCAGCCACAGGCATTCCTCAATTAAAACATTTTTTTTTATTTGAGACTCATGGGACAGCTTAGCCCCACTAGCACATTTATAATGGCCGCCACTACCTGACACAAAAAATAATTTGCCATCTCTGGAGTAATCTTGGTAAGCAAAATGGGGTTACTGCAGTTTGTTAAATTAAAACAACCAGGTATATCTGTATATTATGTTATTAATTTTTTATGCATTTTTGTTTTTCAAAAGATGCGCTTCATAATTGCATATTCATTTTAAATTTACTAACGTTCAAAACTGACACCATATTAGACGCTCTAAATCTATAAATGACCTTTCTATTCCTAAAGGGTTTTCTTCTCTGTGATAATTTGTAAATGAATACATATTGAATCCATTCAAAGGAGGCCACTCTACTGTGATAGCATATTCCAGTAATCTGAGCCGAGCCTTGCTGAGTAAGAGATTTAAAGATGCTACTGTTATTTCATCACCTTTTATTTTTCTGATTTTAGAACTATTGCTTAAAAATTACATGGTAATGGTACTTTTTGTTCATTCATCCAGACTTGTATACAGAATACATGATTCAACCGGTTTTAAAAATGATTATTTTCACACATCTTAAAATGCTGTAAAATATTACTTGGCCTCAGTCCAACTACAAGGTATTCTTTTGCAATATTTGCTAACTGTGTATTTAGCACAGAGACTCAAAGATACCTCTATTACAATTTGTTATTTTGTTGTTATCAAGAAAACTCAATCTATATAATAGTGATATAAAAAACACTACATTTTAGTAATTGTTAAACAAAGCACTTAAAGTGCACTGCATTTTTCCTTATTGACTTGGCACCATTTACCCCCATTATTCTGATAAATAAGTAAAGGAAGAACAACATTAAGAGGTATACATCTTTAACAAGTGTAGATAAATGCTTTGCATCCCCTGTCAAAGTAGTGTGCCAAAAATTTATTTCATAATACAATTCTAAAGCAGCAAACTAAATACTCTTAGGATGTCATCAAACACCAGGTTCTCACTGAACTAATGGCATTAAACAAAAACTCACCATGATACTATGCATAGTCATGTTATTTTCAAACCATTGTAATGTAGACTAGGGTCATGGTGGGGGCTGGAGCAAATCACATATAGCATAGGGCAAACCCTCAACTGTGTGCCAGTTCATCACAGGGTGAAAAC
Organism: Polypterus senegalus; assembly: GCF_016835505.1. Lineage (NCBI taxonomy): Eukaryota > Metazoa > Chordata > Cladistia > Polypteriformes > Polypteridae > Polypterus > Polypterus senegalus. The sequence goes on from NC_053157.1 coordinate 94,094,544, forward strand.
ACATGGGCCAATTTAGTGGTACCAATTCAACTAAACTGCATGTCTCTGGCCTGTGCAAGGAAACCGGAGCACCTAGAGGAAACTCACACAGACAAGGGGAGAACATACAAACTCCATGCAAGCATGGCCTGCGACGTCAACCCTAGTCTCTTACTGTGAGGCAGTAGCACTACCATTGTGTCACTGTGCTGCCCCTACTATGTATAATGTTAACTGATTAATTTTTCTCTCTTACAAATATCTCGCAATAAAATGTTTACCTTGGCCAAAATCTCCAATGAGGCATCTTGGCTATTATGCTTTCTTACGTATACTACACTTAGGGAAGAGCTGCATCATCAGAAGATCTCAATCACTTGACTATAACTTCAATCACAAAATCATCATATACTATATGAATATATATATATCATATTATACTTTATAATATACTACATGCTGTACAGCCTCTCCAAAATGGCATTGCCCAGGTGTCAGTAAAATAAAGAAAACAAATTTAACTGAAATATATGTAAAAGAAATCATACACAAATGAGACAATAAAACTTTTGAGGCCCCCCAAACCAAAATAACCAGGAAAGAAGGCTCAATGAAATGATGTACTCTCCCAATTGTTTATCATATCAAGGCTAAGAAAAGAGCAAGGGAAAAAATCCAATGAATTGATCATGTCTACGTGTACAGAGTGCAAGAGTGGGAAACACCACGTAGCCTTAAACTACCAGGAGTCCGTGTGCTACATTGTTAAACGTATGATCAGCACTCTGTTAACTCACCCAATGTCCTGTGGGGGTCTTAATCTGGGCTGGCTGAAAGAAAAAACATTAATTGACAATATTTTCATAATGTGGTGAAGTTTTGGACCTTCCCGTGGGAAGAAACAAAGATGTGAAAACTCATATGAGATAAACGTAATTTAATTGCCAATTAAGACAAAGAACATAAAAAGCACAATATTAAATACCTATTGTTACTAAAACAATGAAAAAAAAGACATACATATAAAAAGAAAACTAAAAAATTTCTAAAGCAAAGCTTGCTCTTTATTAGATTAAAACAGAGTGTTGTTGTTTACTAGGGTATGCCACAGTCTAACAACTAGAATAAGCAAAAGACTTAACTTTACTCTTAGTACTTATTTACTTGTAAATTGAGTATTTGTTATATTTATATAATGTTATTTTCCCATAATTGTTACATGAAGATTGCTAAATAAATTCTATTACGTATTAAATAATTCACACACTTATTCAGCCTGTGAATGCCATACTTATTTCTTAAATATACATGGAATAACAAAAGTACAGAAATACAAAGTATTTCCATTTTAAACCAAAGAACACAACAAAGAAAAAATTAGGTAACAATGGTAATGAAAATGGCATACCTAGTTTCCACACCAGTCTGCTATATACACACTGTTCAAAGATAATGAATTTTAAAAATTACCACTCACAATCTACTTCTGCCTACACTGGGCAGGGATGCACTTATTGTGATAGGATTGTGCAGCATTATACACAGCCTAGCACTTCTGAGAACTTATGGACAAAGTTCATTTTCCAAATACCTATATTGCTCTTTCACCAGTAGTCATTTCTCACCTTCTGAAACACTACTAAAGTGATTCAGATGAAGGTTTTATTGGTACTCCCAGGCCACTTTCCAATGATATTTGTAAAAACTGATGATTGTAGATCACCTATAAATTCAATGTTTAAAACCTTTACAAAACTATAACTTTAACAAAACTATAACAACACTTTAAACTTTATAACTAGATTCTAAGAGGCTGGATGTATGAAAAATAGTTCACTTTAATACATTACTACATTTCATCAAGAAAAAATATATCATCTAGCCAAGTGTAAATCTTAATATTCCAAAATTTTCCAAAAATTGTCATAGTATGGATTTAATGTGCTGCCTGGTGGGCACCGTTGGTTGGCTCAAGATTTGGGCAGTTAAGGAGCTGTTATTGATTAATGCTTGGGTCAGGCTGCAAGTAGAATACAAAGAATGTAATGTGCTATTTTAAATTATGATGAATTTATAGAAATCCATCTAAATTGACAATGGATCTAAAAATGCAGTTTGCGATGTTTTTTTGTGCAGCAACACTTTAAGGAAACTCGTCTCATATCAAATGAAATTCTGCTTGATTGAACAGCTTCCATTTATTTTAATCAAGATGCTATTGGTTGACTTTTCAAGTAAAAGTTATTTAAGGTTAAAGGAGCTACAAATTTCATTCAAAGATTTTTTTGATGCTTTCAATTAATTCTGACCTGGCATCATTTTCTGTTTACTGAAGAGGAAACCTTGCCTTATTTGATGCCGGGAGTTTGCTTTTTAGAAAATAAAGTTTAGAATCAAGGTCACTGGGTATAAAAATATCTATATTATTTGCTCATAAAGTTGTGTTTTTTTCCCCAAACATTTTGAGAACATGTTACCAGTGAGAAAATCTGAAACATCCACACTCAGATATCCCATCCATCTTTAGTCATCTGAATTTAACACATGTTCATATTTGTGAGTAATCTGGTCAAGTGAGCAATGATGTTGCATTAGGCACATATTTATAAATGTGAACCATGAAACAGAAAGGAGTTGGCATGTATTACATGTATTTTACATAATATTGAAGAAATAAGAGAGCACAACATTTTTCAGTAATGCAATGTTAAATATAAACTGAAAGTGTAACTTTCCATGTAGACAAATTAAAATGTAAAGTTAAACAATACAATCAATACTTTTTATTATTAATAAATAAATAAATAATTTGTTTTGTATGACCTTTTTTATATGTTGAAATTATTCTACAGTATATTATTAAAGATACAGTCAGCATGGACTCTGACGAAAATGACTTCGAAATTTTAAGTTTGCATTTAGTTTGATTTCCAAGGACAGGCTTCCAGTTTCAAGTCTAAGTCAAAATAACTATACTAGCCTATATATTCTACTAAAGAAATGATTTTGTGCTCTTAATATATATGATTTGCAACAACAATTGATTGTTGTGCATTCTTTACATTTCCCAAATTCTCAGTTACATTAAAGAATAAACAGGTAAGTGCTCTTAACAGAGCACTTGGTCTGGCATTTGCAAAAACAATAAAGAAGCCATTTGATTTAAAATTGATTAGGTCTTTTATGTTTAAACCATACTTTGATTAACTGAAAAGTCTCTCTTTTTTCACTTGAACACATATAAAAATACAATTATGATTAATAATAACTAATTATAGGAAACTGTGTGACAACCTAACCAATTTATTTTACAATTTGACAGTTAAAATACAAAAGTAAAAAAATAAAATAAAAAGATGACAAGCACTAGCACTATAATATGAATTTGTGATGAATTCTATACTACTTTTTAGAAATTGATTAAGTAACAAACTCTACAGTCAGCAAGTCAATACACTGAGTGCCAGTTTTATCTTTAAAATTTATACGCGCGCCAACAGGCCTCCATTACCATATTGCAGTGAACAGCAGCATGGCAGGAGACGGGCATCTTAAAAATACACAATGTGTGTTACTGTATGCAGCCAGTTTTAAAGTTTTATATTTAGACTGTGTAGCAAACAGTATTGATTGATTTATTGATTATTTAAAAACATCCCTAATATAAATAATATACAGATTCAGCTACTGTTGTCACTTTTTGAATTGATTTAAAGCTTCCACTTCAGAAGTATTAGAAAATCACTGCATAAGCTACAATAAGGAAAACCACAATTGGCATATGTTTCTTACAATTATCTGAAACATGGAAACTACATAGAATATAATTACTAGTTTTGCTTTTTTTTTTTTTTTACATAGAGTACATGCCCATAATGAGAAAAGTAAGAAATGTGTGTAGGGTATATTGAGGAAATAAATCATCTATAAGCACCAAGTATTGCATGCTACATTCACTTTATTAGTCTTTATTTTACATGGCATCTTTCATGAAGGAGCTCCTTCCAAAATGCTTCATTTGGATTGCAAGATGCATTTTGACACAAATGAAGTGTAGCAGAATGAATGATAACAGCTCTACAATATTATGTACAGGCACACTTAAGGACCTTTACAGGGCACAATGTGTATTTAGAACAGCAGTGTAACAAGCAGAAAACAATGGTTATTCAAAATAATAAATTCTAAACATTTTTTTTAAATCACATAAAGAAGAAAATCTAGTATGATAAGGGAGCGAGAGTACAGGAGTAGAAATTCGAAATACACAGCATAAGCACCTTAGATTTATTAGGAACGTGGGAGTAAACCATAGTAAAAATAAAACCCTGCACAGAGTCATATTATTAAAGAAGTTAAAATTATGTACAACATAAAAACAGAAGGTCATTATTATATTAACATAGTGTCCATATTTCTGAGGGCACTGATCTACTGTCAAATATATTACTGTTTGGATTACTTATAATTGTCCAATCAATGCTTTCTAAAGTATAATATCACTACTTGTTTAGTTAAGCAATTCCACAAAGTGCTTACTAAGAAAGTTATCATATACTGTAAAAGTGATAATGATATTAAGTGACACTCAGATGATATTTTTTTATTTCATTATTCACAGACTTTTACTTGCTGAGCACTGTGATGTAGCTTTTGGCTCACATATTTGTTTTATGCCTCTATAGTAGTCAGTCAGTCAACTTCTAACTCAGTAAGTCCTGAAAAGGATCATGGGGTTTACTGGAGCCTATACCAGCTAGCACAGGGCACAAGGCAGGAGCAAACCCTGGACAGGGCACCAGTCTATCACAGGGCGAAACACACACACACACACCCTAGTCACATACTAGGGCCAATTTAGGATTATCAGTTCACCTGACCTACAACGTCTTTGGACTGATGGAAGAAACCCATTCAGACATGGGGATAACATGCAAACTCCACACTGGGAGGACCTGGGATTGGAATCCTAGTCTCCTTACTGTGAGGCAGCAATGTTGCCACTGCACCACCATGCCGCCCACATATGGCAGTGAACAATAAATAAAGTATTCATCATTTTTTCAATGGAATGTATTTAGCAGACAAAGATGTCTACTAAATAAACATTAACTGCTTAGAAGAACTGGAATTTCAAAAATTTGTTTTTCACTTCATGAACATAGCTTTTGGTCTAATGCTTTTGTTCTACTCTCAAGGCAAAGAAGCATTTTCCTATCAGCCATTCCCTCGCTTTTGAATTGCTTTCTATTGGACAGTAAATTACAACTGCTTGTAATTCAATTACAAATACTTACCTTGTAACCATCTTAAGAAGGGTATAGTTAAAAAGCATAACTGCACTGAAAAAGTAATTGGCCCTTGTAGCAAATACCAATAGTTTAAGGGAAAAAAATAAACACAAACTAAAAGATGACCAAATTTTAGCTGACATGTCACACACTTCAGTGAAACATTCTTTGGGAAAACCTTCTAGCATATCTGCCACATGGGAGTTCACTGACTGGTGACAATCAGTGAAGAAGGGGGTGGCTTTTTGTTATGTGAATTTAGATCTATGAGGCCCTAGCTACAAAATAATGATTTACCAATCAATTTGAACAGTGACAGACAATTGTGTGATATCAGGCAGGTCTTCTGAGAAACAGAGAAATGCTCGACTGTGACATGTTTATTCTCCAGTGTGCTTTAAAAACTGATTAGGCTCAGATAATATTAATGTCTATTGCTACCAATGTGTCCATGATTAAATCTGTAAAACAGCACCATGCCAACAAAATGTATACTTTCAAACCAAATATTTATCTCAAATGCAGACATCCAACCATTCATTGCTGAAGCTTGATTTTCTATATGTTACAAGTTTATACCATATATATAGTACAAACATATGCATGTAAGCATGCCCTGTATATGTTCTAAATCTTATCATATGTACATAATGACTTATGTGAAAGTCTACATTGTATTGAAACAACAAAACTGGAAGCTAAACAACAATTAAAAAGATCATTTGAAGTTTGAACAACCAAAACTGTTTCATTTAGCCAACATGTCGCAATCTGAAGATTCCAGTTCAATGTGTTACACAACATTTGTCAGCGTTTATTCATTTTCTCCTCCGCCTAAAACTGCCATACCCAAGATGAATCAGGAAGATTAAAAAGAATCCAAAAAAAAACTGATAATGTTTTTGTCTTAATCCGCTAGGATAGATTATCCTCACGATTACCTTTGGCATTTTATGTGCACGCAGCTCCATTCTGCACATGAAAAGATTGCTAATGCCAAGCATGGCGGCTCAGCTATTGAATGATCCACCACTATTCAATATTTAATCCCACAATTGAGGCCACTAAAAGGATACAGTAAAGTACTAAGATGAATGAATTCTGACCTCAAACTTGCTAAAAGACAACCTAAACAATTTATCTTTGTGACCTCTGCTGACGCTTGTAGCACACATTACTCTTTTTTTTTTTGACTGGGATTTGTGAACTAATCAATGCCACATTAGCAAAGTATTTGAACATAAAAAACGCAACTCTTTCACTTCTCCAGCATTTGAGGAGGAAAAAGGAGAGTGAAATAAACAGAATCATTTGAGCCCAGAGAAGCTTCAAACACATTTGTACATGAAGGCAAAAATACATCTGTTTCCCCCTGCATGTTTTTTTTTTTTTTGCTTTTTTTTTAACAATATTCCCAAGTGGAAGAGTATTTCAGGAGAAAATAATAAAACCATGAAGTGGCAGTTGTTCATTTTCATGATGTGAGGTGTATTTATTTCTTTGTACTAAATGTTCCTGATCTTGTAGCATGCACTAATTCTGCAAACTTTATTTTTTTTTATATTAGCAATTAAGGTTGACATTTGCAAGCCTGCAATTTAATGAGTTGTACCCGTAGCAAAGGGAATACTTTAAGCATCTGGCTTACTGACAGCTGAAATGGAATGACTTTAAGTGGAATAAATTTTGCAGAAATAAATACATATCATAAGTCATTAAATTCTATACACTTAAACCAATATTTGTTGAAAACCAGCTGATGTTTGCTGTTTTCTAAGATAAAAAATGTAGCTAAAGCAATTAAAATTCATTTGAGACAAAAGCCATGGGAAATTGTAAGAATGAAGCCATCAATATACACATATTTATATATTATTGCAGTGTTAAAAATAGCACTACAATGAATCCTAAATTAATTTGATTTTACAGTAAAACAGACATATTTTAGTAAGCAGATACTGAGATGGTATAACAGTGAAGAGCACCCTGACTTGGCCAGTTACTACAAATAACATTTATTAGTTTATGTTCACATGCTCAACGTGGCATGGAACCTGACTTACACGGGAAGTTCAACATGCAAGTAGTTGCATCTTATCCTCCTCTTCAGCACAACAGATAAGTTCACATAAAACGCTGCATTCTCTCTCTGTGATAACTTTTCCTACCAAATATTCTGCTTTCAAAGAACTAGTCAAAACCATACCATACTGGAAGAAAAAGGCCAAAACTCTGTTTTTCAGTTGAAAAGTTTAAATTTGATCTACAGTATTCTTAAAAAAGGGCAGATTTACTTAAAAGCCCAGTAATTTATAAACATATGCTTTGCTAAGATTCTTTGAGAAGAGTGAGGATAATTTTATCATTTAATTGAAAAATCAGTTTTCATGATGTTTCAACAATTGTTTTACAAAAACACCTTTCTTTTAGAAATGATAACGGCAGTGTAAGCTGAAAATAAAGTTTTACACTAAAATGTAACCTAATTCTTCATAAAGCTTTGCACACAATTAGGCTTTGTGCAAAACATCATAACGTATCTATTGCATTTAATTATTAGAATTAGACAGCCTTTATTGTCATTGTACTAGTACAATGAAATTGTAAAAGCTACACCAGCAAAACTTGCAAGTACAACAAACAATTAATATAAAACTACACATCCTATAACTAATAAATTCCATATATAAATACATAAGGGGTGGAAATTATTATCCACTAAAGTAGTCACTCAACATACTGAAAAAAATATAGAAATTATAATTATAAAATTCTGATGGTACAAGGATAAAAAAACCATCTGCAAATCTTTTTGTTCTAGTTTTAATGCTCTTGTACTGCCTGCCACAGGGCAGTAGTCTGAACAGTGGTTAGGATGGGATGGGTCTTTAATGATTTTCCTGGCTCTACGGAGGCATTGAGCACTGGAGATATCTTCCAGAGAGGGCAGAAAGCAGCCAATGATTTTTTCTGCTTCTGCAGAGCTTTCCTGTCGGCTGCTGTACAGCCAGCAGACCATGTTGAAATACAGTATACTAAAACACTCTCAATGGTTGAGCAGGTAGAAGGTGAACAACTCCTTCTCCTTCATTTCCCGTTTCCACTTTCCAGGGAAGTCTTTGGAAATCCAGATGCTGCTGGGACTTTTTGACCACCACAAGAGTTTTTGTTGTCCAGGACAGGTCCTCAAAGATGCAAGTTTCCAGGAACTTAAAGGAGGTGACCCTCTCCATCAGGTCCCCGTTGATGTAGAGTTAGGATGGCTCTGCTCTTTGATTCCTGAAGTCAATGACCGACTCTTTAGTTTTTTTTTTATCATGGGTTATGAGACCTACCACAGAGGAGTCATCAGTATTTCAGCGTTGCTGAAATAATTAGATGTACAGTTATAAAAGTACAGGGTATAGGGAAAGGGGCTCAATACACAGCTGAGGGGAGTCATTGCTAAGTGTGAGGGTAGAGGAGTTGTGTGGGCCAATTCTAAGTATGCATATACATTACCCACAGATAGTAAAATGCAAAGCCAGGGGTATTAATTAAGGTAATAGAACAGAACACAGCCTGGAACATAGCATTTGAGTCCACTTTACAAAGCTCAGTCTGGAATGTTCAGGTTGTGTGTGTGTGTGTGGTTTTTTTTTTGTATGCTAACATCATTTTGAATATTTCACTGGTTCTTAGTTCCCACAAATGAAAGAAAAATAAGTAAAATCCTAGAATCTAAATGTTCTAAGTTGATAAATATTCTCACTAAAATGTGGGATGAAAAGTTCCAACATTACATATAATGCCTAGGTTGGGATTCGAACACTACTTTAATGCACGTCATTTAAACCTTTAAAAATAAATATTTTCATTGCATCACATACATCTTTTCTTGTGTACAAATCTCACAAAGATATATGATTAGCCACTAAATATATATATATATAAATAATAGTGGAACTTGTCTCTTTCTAATTGCATAACAACATTAATAAAATTGAATGAACTGTTTCTTACCGCCTGTAATTTATATTGCAGAACACTGAGGTACAAAAATACTTATTAAAATCTGTTCCTTTAAAAAAAGCTTACTGGATTTTAAAGTTTTATTAGTATAGTAATTTAATTTTGCATATGTTCATTATTGAAACCATACTGAATAAGGAACCTGTATTAATGACAGTAACTGTAAACAGATGGAAATTCTTAAAACCCGATTATAGTAGTATAACCATACTTTGACCAGACCATCTGGTATCTTCCATTAGCCTAGATATTGGCTGACAATTTCACCAGCAACACTAGAAGTTTCTCATGAATGGACTGTCATCTTGTTCAGGAATGGCTCCTGCCTAGAACCAGCTTTTCCTAAGAGAATTCTCCTCCTCTTCATGTCTTATCAGATAAATTTAGTTCAGAAAAAGGATGATGTGATTTTCAATTTTCAATTAAGTACTTTATTGTCATTACCATCAACCGACTGTAATTTATGTCTGTACTTGTTTAATAACTTCATCATTCATCCACAGTGTGATAAACATATAATAGATTTCAAATATAGAATGATGTAAAGGAAACCAAGTGCAAAGATTAGTCAGATTAGTTGGGATATAAAACTTGTTTATGTTGGCTTTCATTAGGAATGACAACCTCTGTGCCTTGGACTAGGAAGTGGTGTATGTCAGAAGGAAAACCTCCAAAACTAAATACAGACAGTGGATCAATGAACATTAAAATCTCCACCCTCACAGGTGATAGGTTGGCTTTTATCAGTGTAATATACAGTACAACCATCATATTTCTATGAAGACATGAAGCAGGTTAGAGAAGTGTAAATGGTATGAAAATCAGAGGCTGTGACATCTTAGAAAAATGTACAGGGCATTGATATTAGTCTGCATGTCTGGATTAACTCCTGTCCTATCTTACATAAAATATATTACCATGCGACTGAGAGTTATTATGAAAATACTAAAAAGGGTTTCTACTTGCCCAGATTTCTGGTCATTGTTCTGGGTAAAGTGATTGTTTTTGACTGTAAATGCTACCTCATTTTTTATTTAGGCACCCTATTAAGTTTTACCAAAATGTAATACTATTTGAATTTCTATTTAAGGTAGGAAGAAAATAGATTTAAAAACAAGATTTACAGCTTCAAAAAAAAATTCTGTAATGGCACAGTGTCAAATACAAAAGATGAACTGGAATTTCAAACTTAGTATTGTTACAGGTGACTGCCTAAAGATTCTGTACCAGAAAAATCCAGTGAACATATCATATATTAAGATCTGGATGCAATACTATGACTATGCAATACTCCCCAAAGACCAAAGACTGACAGATGTTCAGTTTTGGTTTAGGGTCAAAACCCTGCCAAGACTTTCTCGTTTGATCTAGTTTATGTTCCTGCAAAACACATTTGTGAACATTTTCTATGCAGCCAATACACAACTTTTGGCAACTAGTCAACACACAGAGAAATAAAAGAATTTTAACAAGGTTAAACTTACAGTGGAGAATCAAAAAAAAGTTGGCCCCTAGATACCAATTTCTGCTAGGAAGTTATTAAAGCAAACTTTATTGTCATTTTGTGTCAAAAGGCATGTACAAAGTGAAACAGCTGAGAGTTTTTCATTTGACACTGTTCATTAGGGTTTTATTTAAAATAAGTGTTATTAGTGCAAAATTTTGACTTGTTATTTCAACTGATATTCTGTATTTTGATGTCCTTAATGTGTGCCTATGAAGCCCAGACTGCAATTTTTATAAATGAATTTCTATTTCCAGAAGCACAAGTGAAAATTATTTCTTGTGCATTACTACAATATTGCATCTTTACATGTATTGTAACAGCTTTTCAAGAAAGGCTAAAACTGTTTTTTTATTATAGTTTTATTTTGTTTATGTTGATAATAAGGAGGAACCGTTTCATGTTTAGTTTGTTATAAATATAGGGTGGTCCAGATCTAATTATGCAATTTTCATTATGTTATAACTTAAGTTTATTACATAGAACATCACCTGAAAAATCCCGGACTATCAAGAAGTGTGCGAACTGACAACATGAAGAATCGCATTCGCACCAAACTGGAATCTTCCCCACATAAATCAAAGTCATCCAGACGATCTAGATCTGCATAATTAGATCTGGACCACCCTGTACAATAGTAAGGAATCATGAAAATATCCTAAATGTTACTTTAAAAGCAGTACTTTATATTGCATAGTATTGACAACATCATCAGCCTTGACTTTGTACATACTATTCACTAGGTGTTCATTTAAATAAACCAACCTGAATAAGAAAACAAACTTTTGCACCAAGAACTAAAAATATGACTTGTTTTTATATTATTGTTACATATTGAAAACTTCAAATTTTGTTATGCTTGCAACACACCCTTTTTATTTGAGATTTTTTTCTTTTCCTGATTCTGCTTTGGTTCCTGTGAAAAGTAATTTTAGAATTTAGGTACATATTTGATTTCTGTTGTACATAGTTTTTAAGTGTTCAGATTTGGCTTGAAAACTAACAAAATTTGTCTGCCCAAGGCCCACACTCAAGTGCAATGAGACTATCAAGGCTTTACAATTTATATGCTTGATGATATCAAGTAAGACATGGCATATTTGTGAATTATTGATCTTTGTATATGGGCATATTACCAAGGTTATGCTTCTGAATGATAAATATTAAATATCAGGAGATTTTAGAAGTTGTTCACAGGACAATGTACAATACTCATAAACATCTAAAAAACTGTTTGTACTATAAAAGGAACGTGGTGTAAAGCAGAAACCTAAAATTGCTAATATATAGCTTATGGCAGGAGTCTAACATCTGGATAAAATAAAAAGAGTTTTGTTTTCACACAGTATTAACCATGACATGGCTATGAATACTCAACTCCCACAATACAAATGTCATGATGAAAATTTTTCCTCCTGATCCCCAGAAATATTGTCAAATAAAGGTAAGCTAACTCAAAGCAATTGTACACCATGAAAATAAAATGTATAAAAGTTTGTCGTCTGTTTCCCTATTCTACTGTAAAAGTGACAAACTTCTTTTAATATCAAGTGGGCTGGTCAGGTAACAGTTTCTCATAATCACATCCACTAGCATTCACATACATGAGGTGATTTTTTATCTATAAATAAAATGGCAAACAATTCCATTAAATTCCATCTTAAAAAATTAATCCCAAAAACTGTGTCATTCAAATGAGCATTTGCCTAATTAGACACAGTTCGGATAGCCCTGCACCAGAAGGAACTATGTAGGTTGTTAACAAACCTGAAGTAGCAATTCTAATTTAAAGAAATTAACATTTTTCTGAGCAGCAGCAGTCAGGTAGAACAGTATTAGGGCTCTCACAGGAACACTTGGCAACAAATAGGGAATGCTGTAGACTCCTTTAACTGGCTGCCTGTATTCATTTTACACTCTTTTTTTAATTCTGTGACTCAACAACAGCCTACAGATAAAACCCAAAGGAAATGTAGCAGTTAATAAATTATTAAGCTGCTCTTTTTCAGAACATCAGCACTGGGCACTACAAAGGCCTGCCATGTCCTGTCAAACGCCACAGCATCTGTGAAGCTCAGAGTGGAGAGTCATCAGAGCCTTGGAACAGCTGGCTACGCACATCGGAAAGCCCACATGGGATCAACTCACAACAGACCATCACTCTCTACAATTTTAACGCCTATACAGCGAGTGAAACATAAAACTGAAAAGGAGGGACATAGGTTATCAATGCCCTGGATACGCCTTGACTGGTTTACTCTGATGAACTTTTTTTCATTCTTAAAGACATAGCATGGACCTATTAAATAGATTCAGTTTACTGTGAGAATGTCAAGATGGTTCTTTATATTTCATTTATTATATGTTTAGGCCCGTATTAATCATCTCTTTGGAAATCCTAACAAAGATGCTTCTATTAATAGTTCATCCTATTTTTGCAACAAATACTAAAAACATTTTCCTGTTTATTCAATGTATGTACATTTTTACTATTCTTCCTTTATCAGTCCTCTAAGAACTGTTTCCCTCAATCAGTTGTACATTAATACAACAGTACTAGGCAAAAGGCAGTAACTACACTGAAGTAGAATTCCACCCCATCTGATAGGTCACTCATGCTCACTGCAAAAAATGAAATCTAAGCAAGTGAAAAGTTTTTATATCTTTCCTTGCTTATTACAACATTTATCGACTACCCTCCATCTTACATTAGCAAGCAGAATCAACACTGTCAAGATGAACATTCTCCCTAAGCTTCCTTTTCTATTTCAGAGTATCCCCATAAACATTAACAATTAGTTCTTTAAGAAATTAAACTCAATTATAACCTAACTTATTTGGATTTGGAAACAACCACACAGGGTGACTCTACGACGACATAAAACAGAAGGGGGCATGGCACTACCTAGCTTCCAATCTTATTACTGGGTGGCTAATATACAACCTAAAAGGACCCGGAAATCAACACCAATTTATAAACATACACAAGCTTGGTCTGAAATAGAAATAAAATCTTGCTGTACTTCTTTAAATGCCCTACTCTGTGCCCCAGTAAAAGCAAATTATCATTAATATAGTGTTAATCCAATTGTTCATCACTCAGAATATAGAATCAATGCAGGAAGCACGTTAAGACAGAGAAGCTCTCAAACCTACACAGGATTTACTGTTTGGAAATCGTTAGGGATTTAAACACTTAGAAAGTTGTATATAGAAAATGTCTCTGCATTTTATGAACAATTCCACTTCAAATTTAACCTCCCATCAACACAAATTTTCCACTGCTTTAAAATCAGAAATGATGTTAAAAAGAACCTGCTTAATCTTCCTTTCCTGCCACCAAATTCTATTCCAGAAGAAATACTGATTAATCTTGAAGACTCAAACAGAATCTCAATAATATATAAAATATTTTAAAGCGCCTTCCTTTCAAAGATCCCAGGTTGGGGAAAGGATCTCTCACTTATTATCTCAGAGAATGAGTGGAAGGCAGCCATGCAAAGAATACTTTCTTCACTAGTTCCATATGTATAAAGCATTGAATCATTCAACTCAAAATATTTTATTGAGCACATTTGCCTAGATTAAAATTGTCAGTCCGGCAAGATCCAACCTTGCAGTCGAGCTCCAGCCACAATGGGCCACATGTTTTGAGTGTGCACCAAATTAACATCATTTTTGGTCAAAGGTCTTTGAATGCCTATCAGTCAGCCTTGGTGTCAAATCACTCCTAACCCATTAACAGCTCTGTTTGTTGTACTCCCGGGTGGGCTTAAAGTGGAGAAGGACAAATTGATTATAATTGCATATACCCCAATATTAGCACACAGACTTCTTTTGCTCAACAGGAAGAATCCAGGGTCACCAGTTATAAGTCAGTGGGTAACTAATGTTATGAAATTTGAAAAAAAAATTACATTCTCACTTGGAGGATCTGTTCAAAACGGTTTCAAAATATGGCAAGACCTGATTAATAAAATTTTAGATTTTAGCTTTTATATCAGGGTAAACAATATTCTCCCTTCATTTTTTCCTCTCTCAGGGGAGGGTAGATTTTAAGTTTGCCAAGTCTAACTTGATTGTATGTAATGTTACTTCTTTAAATAAAATCTACCAAAAAAAGAAGCACTGAATAATGTGCTACTCCTCTCAAACACAAGATAACATTCTTAAACCCTCTTACTTCAGTTCATTGTTTTGGGAAGCTTATCTGTTCAGCACTGAGCAAAACCTGGGGGAAGCAATTCTGTTCATCACAAGCCCTAAGTGTACACATATAGTATACTCACACTTGTACAGGGGCCAGTACAGAATCACCAATTAACCTAACTTGCATGTCCTTGGGTATGTGTTTTCAGTGGGTAAATAGTTGTACCCAGCCTAAGACCAAAACAAACTGTTATAACTCCAAAGGCACATTGACCAGGCATCAGATGCAATCCCATAACACTTAATCCATTAGGCAGTAGGGCTACCTTCTCTGCCAATGTGCCACCCTGAACACAAGTGTGTTTAAATTCCAGTAAATTTTTATATTTTGTATTTTTAAACAGCAGATTCATTCTCTGGGGACTCAAATGTTAAAAGCATTTTGGCTTATGTTCTGAGAATATATATTTGTTCCCTAACATCACTACTTTTAGCTTAATGGTGACAATGCATTACAATAAAAAAGTGTTTACATCCTAATCAAATTAACACAAGGGAGTAGGTAGAAGACATACTGAAATTCAATTGTTCTATTGCAGAGTGAACAATTTCCAAAGTGAATACTTTTACTACATTGATGTGCAAATCAGAAAGGACTTCATATATGATTTAACATTCAAAATAAAATATATTTACATTCTCCTTGGGTCTGAACACTAATCTTTTATTTAATAACATTTATTGAAGATATACATGTTACTGAATGAAAAAAAAAAACTAGTATAACAATAAAGTATGCATTTTCAGTATCTTTATCTTCTACCAGCCCAAAAAAATAAAGAATAAATAATTAGAGCTGTGCTGCTGTAATACAAATTCTAGTAAGTGCAAGGATGTGTTTGGATGTACATTATGTGTGGCATCTATTGCCCTGCTTAGTGAAGCAGAACATTTCTGGTGAGAGCACCAAGAGCCATCAGCCAAGCTTTTCCAAAGCACAACAGGCAAAGTAAAGGGTTATGCAACTGATAGAAAGGGACTTAAAGAACAAATGAACATATCTGTGCTCAGTGAATTTCAACCTCTTTGAATCACACTGAAGGAATGAGCTTTCATAATGACACCGCTGTTCATCGACAATTGTAATAGTAGATTACCCCTAAAGTAGCTTTATACATAATGAAACATATGCAGGCAGGTTTTGAGAGCCAGGAATTTTCTAAACAAGTATTTAGAAGATGCCTGTGTGTTCATTGTTTAAAAGCCTAGAATTAAGATTATTTAGATCACACTTTTATAGTTCACTTGACACACACACATTTATATATATATATATATATATATATATATATATACACACACATATATATACATAAATAAAGAATAGTGAAACAGAGATTTTTTCACTGCTTTAATTTAAAATATGCATTTTTTCAAATGAAATACTCATAAGTAAAAATGGTTAAATGTTAAATTTATAATACAATTTTAATTCAACTAATACCATTTTCTCTTTCTAAAAAAGGCCAAATCTTAAAAAGTTGTAATTGGCAAACATGAATGTCATTACGTAGGTATGTGTATACATATATATATGTATATATACATATACATACATACATATACATATATATACACATACATATATATATATATACACATATATATATATATATATATATATATATATATATACATACATATATATATATATATATACATATATATATATATATATATATATACATACATATATACATATACACATATATACATACATATTGTCACACACGTGTGCATGGGAAGCAGCTGAAGGGCTTAGGCAATACTGTTTATACATCTGCCCAGGGGGGGGCGCTGACGCTCTTTCTGAGTTCTCTGCAGGTCTTACCGGGAAATCCCACCAGGAGCCGCCATTTCCAGGAAGGACACACCACCTCCGGTTCCGGCCCCAAGAATGAGGTCACTTCGGTTCCGGCCCCAAGGGTGATGTCACTTCCAGTTCGGCCCAGAGGGCGACATCATTTCCGCCCTCTGAGCTATAAAGCTCACTGCCTTGCTTAGGCAGGCAGTTCTGTTTGGACTCTGTTGTGTAAACTTGACTATGATGTCTCAAGACTTTGCAGCCAGGAAACCGAATTAAGCGGGTGGCTGCCCCAAACCTTTTCACGCCTCAAGTCTCTACTTATTACAGTGGCGTAGTCGGCAGGATGGTGTCCCTGAAGAACCGGGACGCGACCTTCAAGGAACCAGGTGGGTGAGTACGGGGCCGAGTTTCGGGGCAGGGAGTGCGCCGGGGGGTCAGGAAGGACGCGGTGCAGGCTCTGCTCCACGAGCATAACCCGGGGCTAACAACCCATCTCGTGGAGAAAGTAGAGGGGACCCACAGGCGTGGGCTGGCCTCTGGGGAACACACACGAGTAGCTCAGTATGCTTTCCTGGGCAGGAAAGCCGAGCCGCCCATCGGGACCAAGGTCCCTGTTAATGATGGGTTATCCCCAGGCCAGCAGGTAAAGAAATATTAAACTGGGAGTTTAACCCCAGTAAAGGGCTGTCAGAGCAGGCTATGGCTCTCTGGCAACAGGTGGGTGAGTGGCTACGCCATTTGATTAAGCCCCTTACAAATAGTGCAGCAAGTGGCCTGTTTTTGCTGCTACAACACCTACCCCAGGACTTTGCCCAGCCGGCCTGGGGAATTTCATTCAATGGACGAGCTGCTACAGCTCCTAAACCCAGAGGCCGGCTGTGAAACCTGGGAGGGCAGAACAGCTGCTTGTGGACTACCGGGAGTTATGTCCCACTGAAGCAGCCCTTCCACGCAATCCAGAGCCTGTTCCGAAGTCGCCGGGCCGCCTGGCTTGCGACCTGTCAGGGAACAAAGGCGGACCGTAGGGGACAATGGCGGGGTTGTTTGTGTGCCCTTAGCAATCCCCTGGCGGATAAACATACGGGAGAGCTTATTATTAATGGACATAGGGTAACAGCGCTGTTTGATTCCGGCAGTAACGTGTCTGTCGTTGCTCGCCGTTTTGTTCTACCGCAACAATGGATTAAGAAAAAGACCAGTCTAAAATGTATACGGAGATATCCGCTCGTACAATACCGCTCGGTGTTACGTGTGTCTCGGAGGAACCCTTCGGCGGCTTACCGTAGCGGTACACCCGGATCCTCCGTTTCCCGTAATCCTCGGGCGGGACTGGTCTGACAGTAACCGCGGTAGTTTAGAAAGCATTCCCCGAAAAGCTTTTGGCCTCGTTATAGATGATAAAGACTCATCTCAAGCTGCTTCCACACCGTGTAATCAGCCGACAGGGAGTGAGGCGGTAGGCCAAGAGAGTGACGAAGATACTCCCGGACCGTCGCGGGCTACTCGTCATCCACTAAGCGCCCGGCAGCGAGGAGGATTCTCCGCCCCTTGAGGTCAGACCGGACCGCTCTCTGAGTTGCACTTTCAGTTTAGAGCGACTCCGGCTTCTTTCAAGAGAACAGTGGAATGGCGACTCTCTGAAGCACATAAAGAATGCAGTGGGCCAACGCGCATTTGCCCATGCCACAGGGACCTCACTTTGTCATGGATAATGAATTATTGTATCGGGTTGCTGAACATGAGGGAAGGTCCGGAAGTTGTTGCTAGTCCAGCGGACCTACGGCGGCAGGTTTGCGAGTTAGCCCACTCTCACCTTCTTGGAGGCCATCTCGGCTCCGATAAAACATTAGAGCGCATTAAGCTCCGTTTTTTGGCGGGGATTAATGAGGAGGTTCGCGCTTTTGCATTTCCTGCCGGAGTGTCAACTGCGGCAAATTCCTAGGAAGGACCGTGCTCCTCTGATTCCCCTTCCCCTTATTGGCGTTCCTTTGACAGGATTGGGGTGGATATAGTAGGACCCTGGAGCCCTCAGCCGAGGATATAAATATATACTCGTCCTCGTGGATTATGCAACCCGATTCCCTGAAGCCGTTCCATTGCTCGGCTACCACTAAAAATATTGCACGGAACTAGTAGGAGTCTTTTCACGGTGGGCATTCCTAGAAGTCCTGACGGACCAAGGAACGCCTTTCACCTCGGAAGCGTTCAAGGAGACTGCCAAGTTACTGAAAATAAAGCATTTAAAACCTCGTGTATCATCCTCAAACCGATGGGCTAGTGGAGAGATTCAATCAAACTCTCAAGCAAATGCTACGTAAGGTAGTCAGCAAGGATGGGAGGAATTGGGACCAACTCCTCCCCTTGTCCTCTTTGCCTACCGGAAGTCCTCAAGCCTCTACGGGTTCTCTCCCTTTGAATTACTATACGGAAGACAGCCCGGGGCTTATTAGATATTTTAAAGAGGGCTGGGAAGGGGAGGCACAGCCCTCCACTAACATTTTGGAGTATATAGCCCAATTGCGCGATAGATTTGATGTAATAAGACCTATACTAAAAGTCATATCGAGGAGGCACAATCAGCACAGGCCGCCTGTATGACCGTGGTACGACTCTCCGGAGTTCCAACCGGGGATCGCGTCATGGTATTGGTTCCTACTTCACACTCTAAACTGCTCGCACATTGGCTAGGCCCCTCAGAAATTAAGGAGAGGAAGGGATTGGTCGACTATTTGGTGAAACAGCCCAATCGCCGACCAGCTGAGCGAATATATCATGTAAACCTGCTGAAACCGTGGAAGGAGAGGGATCCCGATCCCTCCTCCGGACAGCCCTGCTCTCTTGCGGAAGTAAGTGCCCTTAATTTCGCGAACAGCTATCTCCCAGACAGAGACAGGAGCTCGAAGCAGCTATCCGCTCGGTCCCAGAGGTGGTAAGTGAACAGCCAGGTCGGACCTCTCTGATTGCGCACGACATATTGACTGACCCGGGGGTGATCGTCCGGGGCGACCCTACAGACTCCCGGAGGCAAAGAAAGTAGAAGTGGAACTGGAAATCAAGCGAATGCTGGCACTAGGAGTGATCG